>NW_019943935.1:59004-62915 GCF_002910315.2 Salvelinus sp. IW2-2015
GTGATTGATTGATTGGTGGTATATTGGCTAAAGAGTAATCCAGGTCTGAATCAATCCCTGATAGAGGAAGATGTTGATCATTATGATGTACTGTTACTATGGAAACCTTTTCTCCGTATCAGCAGTGGTGTTGCTGTTGTTAGTCATGTTCACACTAGATAGCATGAATAAGTGTTTCCTGTCTGTGTGTGTGTGTGGTCTGCTTCTGAGTTTGAGGGTACACTATGTTAATGTTATTTCTCAGACGAACAGAGGAGGAGCTGTGAAACTACCGTGACAATACTAGTATAAAACAGCCATGAATACAGATACAGCATCTTAAAGAAGCTTCATCTAAACACAAGGTCATTTCTATTCCATGTGTGTCTGACACAGGGTTTCCATTGCTCCCACAGACACGTTTGTTTGCAGCCTTAACTCCAGAGGAGGACAACCCTCCTCTTGGAAAGCTACTGTGTTCCAGCCTGCTCAAACACACCTGATTCAACATACAGTGACAGAATCCTGATATCATTGAGTATTTAGCTGAAACTCTTATCCAGAGCCATTCGGGTTAGCGCCTTGCTCAAGGGCACAGGCAGATTTTCATCTAGTCGGCTCCGGGATTCAAACCAGCAACTTTTCAGTTACTGGCCCAACCCTCTTAACCACTAAGCTACCTGCCAAATAATTGAATTGGATGTGTCGAAGCAGGGCTGCAGTAAAACCCTGCACCCACAGTACTGTTGCTCTCCAAGAGGACAATTTGCTACCCCTGTTTAACACATCATCAATAATGCCATAATGTTACTGTGTTTTCTCTGTCCCCCTTTATGTCTGCGGTTGATTTGAATGAAGATGGCGATCGTTACAGTGTGGACATTCTTCTGTTGACCTCTGGTGTGGCCGGAGAGATGGTAAGCTGAGTTAAATGTATCTTTTGGGTTTGTGTATGCGTGTGCCTTGTCTGTGTGTGTGTGTGTGTGTGTGTGTGTGAGGGTGAAAAGGGGACTAAATTGAGCCTATGTAGCTACTGATATAGATGTAGAATTCTAATTTGATCTCTCTTTTGTTGGTAAGAATTTTCCTGTTCAGCAGGAATCCAAACTTGTAGGAAATCCAAACTTGTAGTGTATTGGAGTAGTGTAGTCTATTCGAATAATTAAAAAGGATTCTAAAGATAGTAATTTCACTTTAAAATGTCATACTTAATTTGCCCTAACACAAAATGTATCAACCCGTACAACATTTTTTCCATTCATTATAATCCACATAATAATCTACATTTCCTGCTGCTCTGGGATAATTTTCCTGCTGTAGCAAACTAGCTCAAATTAAGATCCCACACATACGGTACAGTGCCTTGGAAAGTATTCAGATCCCCTAACTTTTTCCACATTTTGTTACAGCCTTATTCTAACATGGATTCAATACACACTACCCCATAATTACAAACGAGAAACAGGTTTTTAGACATTTTTGCCAATATATTAAAATAAAAAAACAGATACCTCATTTACAGACTAGAGGTATTCAGACTCTTTGCTATGAGACACGAAATTGGCTCAGATGCATCTTGTTTCCATTGATCATCTTTGAGATTGACAGTGCATGTCAGAGCAAAACCAAAGCCATGAGGCTGAAGGAATTGTCCGTATTGTCCGGATTGTGTCGAGGCACAGATCTGGGAAGGTTACAAAACAACTTTCTGCAGCATTGAAGGTCCCAAGAACAGTGTCCTCCATCATTCTATAATGGAAGAAGTTTGGAACCACCAAGACTCTACCTAGAGCTGCCCGCCTGGCCAAACTGAGCAATCAGGGAGAAGGGCCTTGGTCAGGAGGTGACCAAGAACCCGATAGTCACTCTGACAGAGCTCTAGAGTTCCTCTGTGGAGATGGGAGAACCTTCCAGAAGGACAACCATCTCTCCATCACTCCACCAATCAGGCCTTTATGGTAGAGTGGCCAGACGGAAGCCACTCCTCAGTAAAAGGCACATGACTGCCCACTTGGAGTTTGCCAAAAGGCACCTAAAGACTCTCAACACCATGCATGAGAAACAAGATTCTCTAGTCTGAGGAAACCAAGATTGAACTCTTTAGCCTGAATGTCCAAGCGTCACGTCTGGAGGAAACCTGGCACCATTCCTACGGTGAAGCATGGTGGTGGCAGCATCATGTTGTGGGCTGTTTTTCAGTGGCWGGGACTGGAAGACTAGTCAGATTGGAGGCAAAGATGTAAGTACASAGAGARCKTTGATGAAAACCTGCTCCAGAGCGCTCAGGACCTCAGACTGGGGCGAAGATTCACCTTCCAACAGGACAACGACCCTAAGCACACAGCCAAGACAATGCAGGAGTGGCTTCGGGACAAGTCTTTGAGTGTCCTTGAGTTGCCCACCAGAGCCCAGACTTGAACCCGATCGAACATCTCTGGAGAGACCTCAAAATAGCTGTGCAGRGACACTCCCCATCCAGAAAATGGGGGAAACTCCCCAAATACAGGTGTGCTAAGCTTGTAGCGCCATACGCAAGAAGACCCGAAGCTATAATTACTGCCAAAGGTGAGTAAAGGGTCTGAATACTTATGTAAATGTAGTATTTCAGTATTTTCTTATACATTTGTAAACATTTCTAAAAACCTGTTTTTTCTTGGCGTTATGTGGTATTGTGTGCAGATTGATGAAGAAAAAAAACAATTTAATCCATTTTAAAATAAGGTTGTAACGTAACAAAATGTGGAAAAAGTCAAGGAGTCTGAATACTTTCCGAATGCACTGAACACTATATATACAAAAGTATGTGGACACCCCTTCAAATTAGTGATTTTGGCTATTTCAGCCACACCCGTTGCTGATAGGTGTGTAAAGTTGAGGACACAGCCATGCAATCTACATAGACAAACCTTGGCAGAATAATAGCCTTACTGAAGAGCTCAGTAACTTTCATGGTMACACTGTCATAGGATGCCACCTTTCTAACAAGTCAGTTTGTCAAACCCCTGCACTTTTTCACATGTTGTTAGAAGATGGGATTAAAATGTATTTAATTGACATTTTTTGTCAATGATCTACACAAAATACTCTGTAAGGTCTCTGTAAAGGGGCTGCAGGTAGCCTAGTGGTTAGAGTGTTGGGCCAGTAACCGAAAGGCTGCTGGATTGAATCCCCGAGCTGACAAGGTAAAAATCTGTCATTCTGCCCCTGAACAATTGTAAATAAGAATTTGTTCTTAACTGACTTGCCTAGTTAAATAATGGTTACATAAATGTTGAAGAGGAAGAAAAAATTCTAACAAATATGAAAAATAAAAACAGTAAAATATCTTGATTAGGTGTTCACACAATTAACAAAGGGTTGGTAAGACGTTCAGTCAGCCCCAGTCAGTGTGATTCAGGTAGTTAATGTTCTCTCTACAGTCAGTGTGATTCAGGTAGTTATGTTCTTTCTCTACAGTCAGTGTGATTCAGGTAGTTTATGTTCTCTCTCTATATCAGTCAGTGTGATTCAGGTAGTTATGTTTCTCTTTATTAACAGTCAGTGTGATTCAGGTAGTTATGTTCTCTTCTATATACAGTCAGTGTGATTCAGGTAGTTATGTTCTCTCTATACAGTCAGTGTGATTCAGGTAGTTATGTTCTCTCTCTAACAGTCAGTGTGATTCAGGTAGTTATGTTCTCTCTACAGTCAGTGTGATTCAGGTAGTTATGTTCTCTCTCTACAGTCAGTGTGATTCAGGTAGTTATGTTTTCTCTACAGTCAGTGTGATTCAGGTAGTTATGTTCTCTCTACAGTCAGTGTGATTCAGGTAGTTATGTTCTCTCTTACAGTCAGTGTGATTCAGGTAGTTATGTTCTCTCTCTACAGTCAGTGTGTTCAGGTAGTTATGTTTTCTCTCTACAGTCAGTGTGATTCAGGTAGTTATGTTCTCT
>NW_019943935.1:68817-95231 GCF_002910315.2 Salvelinus sp. IW2-2015
AGCCCCATTTGACATTTAATGGCACTTTATCACCCTGTTTGTGTGTGTGTGATTTACTTCATAAATATCTCATCCATGGCCTTATGCAGTCAGTGTGAATCAGGTAGTTATGTTCTCTCTATACAGTCAGTGTGAATCAGTAGTTATTTCTCTCACAGTCAGTGTGATTACGGTAGTTATGTTCTCTCTCTACAGTCAGTGATGTAATCAGGTAGTTATGTTTCTCTCTATACATCAGTGTGATTCAGGTTTATTTCTCTCTATACAGTCAGTGTGATTTAGGTAGTTATGTTCTCTTACAGTCAGTGTGATTCAGGTAGTTATGTTCTCTCTACACGTCAGTGTGATTCAGGTAGTTATGTTCTCTCTATAACAGTCAGTGTGATTCAAGGTAGTTATTTCTCTCTTACATCAGTGTGATTCAGGTAGTTATGTTTCTCTATACAGTCAGTGGATCAGGTAGTATTTTCTCTATACAGTCAGTGTGATTCAGGTAGTTATGTTCTCTCTTTACAGCAGTGTGATTCAGGTATTATATTCTCTCTTTACAGTCAGTGTGATTCAGGTAGTTATTTCTCTCTCTACAGTCAGTGTGATCAGGTAGTTATGTTCTCCTTCTACAGTCAGTGTGATTCAGGTAGTTATGTCTCTCTTATACAGTCAGTGTGATTCAGGTAGTTATTCTCTATACAGTCAGTGTATTCAGTAGTTATGTTCTCTCTCTACAGTCAGTGTGAATCAGGTAGTTATGTTCTCTTTACAGTCAGTGTGATTCAGGTAGTTATGTTCTCTCTCTATACAGTCAGTGTGATTCAGGTAGTTATGTTCTCTCTCTACAGTCAGTGTGAATCAGGTAGTTATGTTCTCTCATCAGTCAGTGTGAATCAGGTAGTTATGTTTCTCTATACAGTCAGTGTGATTCAGGTAGTTATGTTCTCTCTCTACAGTCAGTGTGATCAGGTAGTTATGTTCTCTCTATACAGTCAGTGTGAATCAGGTAGTTATGTTCTCTCTATACAGTCAGTGTGAATCAGGTAGTTATTTCTCTCTACAGTCAGGTGATCAGGTAGTTAGTTATGTTCTCTCTCTACAGTCAGTTTGATTCAGGTAGTTATGTTCTCTCTCTACAGTCATGTGTGATTCAGGTAAGTTATGTTCTTCTCTCTACAGTCAGTGTGATTCATAGTATGTTCTTCTCTCTCTTACAGTCAGTGTGAATCAGGTAGGTATGTTCTCTCTCTACAGTCAGTGTGAATCAGGTAGTTATGTTCCTCTCTATTCAGTCAGTGTGATTCAGGTAGTTATGTTCTCTCTACAGTCAGTTGATCAGGTAGGTATGTTTCTCTCTCTACAGTCAGTGTGATTCAGGTAGTTATGGTTCTCTCTATACAGTCAGTGTGATTCAAGTAGTTATGTTCTCTATACAGTCAGGTGTGATTCAGGTAGTTATGTTCTCTCTCTACAGTCAGTTGAATCAGGTAGTTATTTCTCTCTATAGTTCAGTGTGAATCAGGTAGTTATGTTCTCTCCTTACAGTCAGTGTGATTCAGGTAGTTTTTCTCTCTACAGTCAGTGTGGTGTTAGGGTAGTTATGTGATCTCTCTAAGTCAGTGTGATTCAGTATATGTCTCTCTTATAGATGCGTGTCTGATCAGTGGTAGTATTCTCTCTCTGAGGCAGTCAGTGTGATTCAGGTATTATGTTCTCTCTCTACAGTCAGTGTGAATCAGGTAGTTTATGTTCTCTCTCTATATACAGTCAGTGTGATTCAGGTAGTTATGTTCTCATTATACAGTCAGTGTGATTCAGGTAGTTATGTCTCTCTATACAGTCAGTGTGATTCAGGTAGTTATGGTTCTCTCTTCTACAGTCAGTGTGAATCAGGTAATGTTCCTTCTACAGTCAGTGTGAATTCAGGTAGTTATGTTCTCTCTCTAATCACAGTGTGATTCAGGTAGTTATGTTCTCTCTCTACAGTCAGTGTGCATTCAGGTAGTTTATGTCTCCTCTTACAGTCAGTGTGATTCGAGTGAGGTATGCGTTACAGTCCGTGTGAATCAACAGTCAGTGTGATTCAGGTAGTTATGTTCTCTCTCTACAGAAATCGGTTGGTGGTCGCTCTGTCTCTCCTCCGATTCCCCTGAACATGGCCCCTGACTCTGTTGACGACATGTACAACGGCTGTGGAAAGGAAATGTCCGGGCTGGTAGAGAACAAATATCTTGAGGAGGAGAAAAAAACAACTACAAACTTCAATGCTTCCTGGACAAAGGCAGAAAAGTGTGCAAGAAACAAGACCATTAGTGACAATCTTAAACTGAAGCATGTCCAGGCTATCTGTGCTTACAGTGCAGGACAACCAACAATATACAAAGATTTTAACCAAGCATGTTTTACCAACAAGAGCATCTACACCTCTGCATTCAAGTTCCATTCCCTGCATTTCCTGCTGACTGAAGCTATTCTCCTCCTGAAACAAAACCCAGACCAACGGAGCTGTTGCACCACATACAGAAGAACTAAATTGAACTTTACAGGTGAAGTGAACAAGGAAATCCGTTTTGGCTCATTTGCCTCCAGCTCTTTCCTAAAGAACTTGACACATTTTGGAGAGAAGTCCTGCTTTGAGATAAATACATGTTTTGGCGCTTTCCTCAAATCCTACCCAGTGATGGGAGATTATGAAAAGGAGGTGTTGATTCCACCCTATGAAGTGTTCAACATTACAGCCGTGATCAAGAAAGAAGAAGTGAAGGATCTTTGGTGCGATGTTGTGTACAAACTACAGGGTAACAAAACACTGAGTGACCTGAATTGCAAAATGGTCAAGTCACTCCAAATAGGGTGAAATAAAACCAGCACATCTGCTCTCCTACAGTCGGTAAAACATGATCAGCAGGTTACAGTACACCCTTCRTCAAGTTCCCTTCATCATAAATAGAGAATGATCAATCATTCCCAAATCTCATCTGTTATGCTACTGTCAACATGGCGTGATTTGCATTGCTTGCTCAATTAAGGCATGGTTTGCACATATTAGGATTCTTCTTTTATGATATTGTTGACATTGTTCAGCATGTGCATGCAGCTTTTGCTTTGGTCAATAAATAAAACATGATTATATGTGATAGATTGMAAATTAYATGAAAGTAGTGTTAGGTTAAGCTCTTTGTGTATGAGAAGAGTATAATGATTTAGTGGACTGCAGTGGACTGTAGGAATGTGTACTCCCAATAACTCTCCTGACTGATAAGTCCTGTGGTGTGCACGGAGGAGCATGGAGAAATCCTGTGGTGTGCACGGAGGAGCATGGAGAAATCCTGGCTGATGTTAAAGTAGTGAAGTACATCTTTGTGGAAGGGAGGGGGTGAGGTCTAAGTGTATAAGTGGACACTACACTGTATTGAATGTACTGTATTCCGATGTGCATCTTCACTGAGTAAACATTTGAAACGTCACTCTGAGTCTGGGCTCTTTTGTATGATAAATATGTTTATTGTATATTACGATATTGGTCTTATCACATCTCATGTCCTTTTTATATACCAACTCTGTTATAGATCTATGGATAATAAAAATTAAAAATAAACTTTTAATGAAGTTGAAGATGAATCAAACTGAAAGAGAAAGTAGCTAAGTTATCTATATTATTAATATAACTCATCAGCTGACAACATCAGGATAGAATTTGAGAGCACTAGTTAACTCCAAAGTGGTTATAGCGTTGACTGCATGCTGACAGTGCATTTAGTGTCTTGCCAGACTACAACCTTCACTTTAAGGTTCCTGTGAAGCAGCTGTAATGGCAGTTCACCACAACATACCAGAACGTTTCCTGATTAACAAGGGGTAGTCTGTCTTTAAAACTTCATTGTGTTTTAGAAACACAGTTTGAGATCATTGTGAGGGGTTTTCTATAGTGGTTGAAAGGTTTATTAGGTTTCCTGGGAAAATGTTGTCTGAGGTTGTAYCCGGGGGMGGGGGGGGGGGCTTATGAATAGACAATTCTATCCTCCAAGTAAGACCGTAGTCTGATGTTATTTCTTTTGCTCAAAAGTGTTTTTTCACATCACGTGCCGTTACCAAGACAAACTATAAAGGACTGGAAATGAGCATTGCATCTGCATTCTATTTCAGAGGCTATATGAGTGAGTGAATGAACAATATGATAGATAGCAGAGGACAATTGGAAAGAGCTAGGTAGCCTAGTGGTTAAGAGTGTTGGGCTGATAACCGAATGGTTGCTGGTTCAAATCCATGAGCCAGCTAGGTGAACAATCTGTCCATGTGCCCTTGAGCAAAGCACTTAACACTGGTTGTTCCTGTAAGTCACTCTGGATAAGCATGTCTGCTAAATGACTGAAATGTAAAGATAGTAGAGGGTGAATGGAAAAAGTCCAGTGGATGTGCTTTTCTAAAAGAACAGTTCATGGCTATACACTCAGTGGTCAGTTTATTAGTTACACCACCCTGTTCACGATGATGGTTTGCTCCTACAGACAGTCACATGGCCGTGACTTGCTATATAAAGCAAAGAGGCATTTATTTACTGTTTGATTGAATGTTAGAATGGACAAAACGAGTGACCTAAGCGAGTGCGGTATGATCGCCGGTGCCAGGCGGGCCTGTTCCAGTATCTCAGAGACGGACGGCCTCCTGGGCTTTTCACACACGACAGTGTCTCGGGTTTACAGAGAATGGTGCGACTAACAAAAAACATCCGGTCAGCGGCAGTACTTTGGGCAAAAACAGCTCATTGATGAGAGGTCAAAGGAGAAAGGCAAGAATCATTCAAGCTAAAAGGCSGGTCACAGAAATGCAAATAATAAAGAGTGCAACAGTCATTGGTGGAAGAAAAAAAAGTACCCAATTGTCATACTTGAGTAAAGATACCTTAGTAGAAAATGACTCAAGGAAAAGTGAAAGTTACCCTGTAAAATACTACTTGAGTAAAAGTCTAAAAGTATTTGTGTCACACTCTGATCTGTTTCACCTGTTTTTGTGCTTGTCTCCACCCCTCTCCAGGTGTTGCCCATCTGCCCCATTATCCCCTGTGTATTTATACCTGTGTTCTCTGTTGGTCTGTTGTCAGTTTGTCTTGTCAAGCCTACCAGTGGTTTTCCCATACTCCTGCTTTCTCTCTAGTCCTTGTTTTCTAGTTTTCCTGGTTTTGACCATTCTGCCTGCCCTGACCCTGAGCCTGCCATTCTGTACCTTGTGACACTGGCCTGGATTACTGACCCTTGACCTGTCGTTTGCCTGCCCCGTTTTTGTAATAAACTTTTTTTACTTCGAATTGTCTGCATCTGGGTCTTATCCTGAGGTCTGATCATTTGGTTTTTATACCATCATTTGGTTTTTATACTTAAGTATCAAAAGTCAATGTAATTGCTAAAARATACTTAAGTATCAAAACTAAAAGTAKAAGTATGAATKATTTCAAATTCCTTAAATAAAGCAAASCAGACAGCATKATTMTCACTTGTTTTTGTATTAACGAAAGCCAGGGGCACGCRCCATCACTCAGACATCATTACAAATGAAGCATGTGTTTAGTGAGTCTGACAGATTCATAGGGAGTAGGGATGACCCYGAATGTTCTCTTGATAAGTGTGTGAATTAGGCAATTTTCCTGTCCTGCTAAGCATTCAAAAAGGTAAAAAGTACATTATTTAAAAGTACATTAAAAAGTACATTATCTTCAGCAATGTAGTGGAGTAAAAGTAAAAGTTGTTCAAATCATAAATAGTAAAGTACAGATACACCAAAAAACGACTTTAATTAGTAGTTAAAAGTATTTTTACTTAAGTACTTTACACCGGCAACAGAATGCAGAACGGCATCTCGGTACCCACAACTCGTCGTCCTTGTCACAGATGGGCTACTGCAGCAGACGACCACACTGCCATCTACCAGGACTTTGACAGTAGAGTTAGAGGAAGTACWGCTAATTATGGCACAACATTCCAGTGGCACTCTGTGCACTTCTATCTAACCGATGCCATACTGGCACAAAATCAAAACATCGTAACAGAACGCCTTCTGCAGAACCAAAGTGCAATTCGATGAGAATGTTGTCAACAAAAAGTTCACCTTCACCCCACATTATTTTAGTCCCAATTTACTCCACTTTAATAAGGTGTTCTGCTGTAAGGTCAATACATGCTATGGTGCAGATGTCACCCCACTCTGCCATAGTTGATGAGACTGAGGTTTTAATCCCAGCGTTTGCGGTCACTAAAGTCCAGACAAACCCACCTGTGAATGACACATCAGGAGATCGTGACGTAGTCTACACAGTYGTGAGCAGMSGAGTTCAGAGCAACCTGAATTGGAAGTTGCTAAGGGAWGGATGGAAATGTACAGAATGGGTACCTGGAGGAAAATGGAGGAGGGTCATGCTTGTTCTCTTTCAGTCCAGGGGAGGGTTTAGTACTTTAAATCTAGTCCAGGGGAGGGTTTNAGTCCAGGGGAGGGTTTAGTACTTTAAATCTAGTCCAGGGGAGGGTTTAGTACTTTTTAAATCTAGTCCAGGGGAGGGTTTAGTACTTTTTAAATCTAGTCCAGGGGAGGGTTTAGTACTTTTGAAATCTAGTCCAGGTGAGGGTTTAGTACTTTTTAAATCTAGTCCAGGGGAAGGTTTAGTACTTTTAAAATCTATTCCAGGGGAGGGTTTAGTACTTTTGAAATCTATTCCAGGGGAGGGTTTAGTACTTTTAAAATCTAGTCCAGGTGAGGTTATGCAATTGGTATTTCTCAGTGTTTTAGAATGAGTCGCTTATTAGGCTATACAGTATATCGATGTTTGCCCGATGCCGCCCCGCAGCTCTGATTCGCTGCTGGGCATGCAATATCAAGTGRGCCTATAGTATATTTAGTGTGGTCTCAATCAAATTATCCATTGGCTATAGACTATAGGCTACGAAGTGCATTTTCAGAGAAGTACAGCACAAAGTTATATTTCTAAGATAGCTGCTGCAATGCTGTAAATAAAACTAGGCTGTATTACACACTAAAATGGATATTCCAACCCTGAGCCCCGGCCTGCTCTGCTCTTGCTGATCAAAACCTTATGTTGTGCTGCCTAACCACTGCTGTGCTGTGTAGGCCTACAGTGATGTTCCGGAGGAGAGTTCAACAATTATTCAGCTCATGGTGCTGGAAGCAGGCAAATTCATTTGAAGTAGAATTTAACAACAAGCGGGCTTTGTGTTGGAGACTATTTCAGAAATAAGATATAGGCCTACCTGTTAGACAAACAACATTAGGCTATAGGCTGCTATATACTGTGGCAGACCAGGGGCTTTGGTCAAGACGTTTACATAGATCAGACACGGACAGAGTAGGATTACCTCGGTTTCATGGGTGTTTATTAAATAATACATCAAAAAGAACATGTCTCCCCCATGAAACCCTCTCCGGGATAGCGTCTTCTGGGCTCCGGGTCTTGCTGTATCCTGTCGGGCACACAAACTCAACTCCCTCGGGTAACCTTCTCCACCTTCATGGAAGTCACCTCACTTCCCCCAGTCCTCTCCCTGTGTGCTGCCCTTCTGGCAGCTTTATGGGCCTCGCACAGCTGGTGAGCAATCCGCCCTTGATTACTCACCAGCTCCCAATCAGCCCCAATCAGTCCTGTCCGGAGAGCCCGTCGAGACCTGGCACGTCCAGCAGATGGAGCCACCGTCTCGTGATGTATACTCCATCTGTTACCAGGCCTCGACAAGTCTCCCCCTGGTGGCTGACCTGCTGTACGCCACAATACATATATTGTAAGTTAACGCTTACATTTTTCTGTGTCGGTAGGCCTACTGGAAAYACAGGCCTAACTTTTGAAAAGTACCATGCTAAGATTGACATGACAGATTTAATTATTTGCAAACAGGGACAGTTTTGTTGCAAACAAGGGAAAGATCAGACGAACACATAGCCTATCTCTCTGTCCATTCTTAGCCTGTCAAGACACACTGATTTGGCGTTGGAGAAATATGATAAGATGAAGATATAGGCCTATCTCTCTGTCCAATCTTAGTCTGTGATTTTGGTACTTTGTGTGG
Source organism: Salvelinus sp. IW2-2015 (assembly GCF_002910315.2). Classification (NCBI taxonomy): domain Eukaryota; kingdom Metazoa; phylum Chordata; class Actinopteri; order Salmoniformes; family Salmonidae; genus Salvelinus; species Salvelinus sp. IW2-2015. The sequence goes on from NW_019943935.1 coordinate 76,875, forward strand.
TATTGAAAAATATTCTGCTAATATGTAAAATAAACTAGAATTGCATGAAATGTTTACAAAATTATATATWTTTTTTCATGGACCTGCAATTACAATGATAGATTCATGCAATACCTTTACCATAAAGGAGATCTTTCCACACACAACCTTCTGGCCTTCAGCCCTGTGCACTATCAAAATTCCTACGTTGCCATGTAATGCTGACAGGACGAAGAACAGTCTCCAAAACGGCATATCTAAGGCTCTGGTCTGTCCAAGATGTGAGGGTAAATGGTAAGAACGTTCTCTGCTATCCACTTTGTTTTCATTATTATTTTGGGAATAGGGGAGGGTCAATTGTTGTTGTTGTCAAGAGTTCAGGGGGATTAGGTAAAATATATTTTGCTGAAGGGAGGGCCATCCATTTTCTCCATGTATCCGTTATAAGATTCACTCTCTAAAATGAGCAAAATGAAATCTAAGCAGCATTCTTGCATTCAGCAGAACATCAGGCTATATAATGCTCTACATTATGTTAATATTCACTGTATATAACTGATCATTCCCCAACCTCCACCAATATACAATGAATGATGAATCATTTTTAAAAATCTAACGGTCCCAGCTCTAAATCTTAATGATCATGTTAAAACTTGTTGAACCCACAATGATTGCTATTAAGATTGTCTGCACCGCAGCTTTGTTAAAATCAATAAAGAAAATCATTAAGCAATATTTACTGTCCTAGGGCCTCCCAGGTGGCGCAGTGGTCTAAGGCYCTGCATCGCAGTGCTAGCTGTGCCACCAGAGATTTTGGGTTCGCGCCCAGGCTCTGTCGCAGCCGGCTGCAACTGGGAGTCCCATGGGGCGGCGCACACTTGGCCCAGCGTCGTCCGGGTTAGGCTGGCAGGGATATCCTTGTCTCATCATGCACTAGTGACTCCTGTGGCTGGCTGGGCGCAGTGCACGCTGGCCAGGTCGCCAGGTGTACAGTGTACGGGAGATGCAGCGATGAGACAAGACTGTAACAACTACCAATTGGATACCATGAAAAGGGGTAAAATCAACAAACAAAAAATATTTACTGTCCTATTTATTTTAAGATTGGTTAAAGATGAACCAAACTGATAAATAAAGTAACTTTAAGGTTCTCTTTCAGTCAAGACCTCAACATCACCTTATGGGATGGTTTATAACTTCCTTACAACAGTCACAAAATATGGTCATGATTTACTTGTATAACAGAGGTCAGTACTTCTTTCTTTTCTATTACGGTCTTTCGTTCAGGACTAGCATCACTGGAGCTGTTGTTGAATTAAGAGCTTTAATAAACTTGACTCATTTATGTACTTTTCATCTCTGAATATGCTGTAGATCTGAGCTCAACAACTTCTGCAACATGGGTGAATGTTGCCAGATGGATGGTGAGAATTTTCATCCATTGGCAATGACGAATGAATGTATCTGCAACTGATTTGTATTTAAGGGTACTGTTGAAATGCTTATCATTGTTGAATGATTTTGTTCTCAACCTTTAAAGTGCAGTGAGAAGAAGAAAATGTGGGCAATCATAATTTACTATTACTGCCGCTTTGTGTTGAGTTTGACTCTTGGTCTTTACATTGGACTGGTAGAGAGATATTTGTTACTTATACGTTGGATTTTTACTCAGCTAATACAGTGCGTTCAGAAAATATTCAGACCCCTTGACTTTTTCCACATTTTATGTTACAGCCTTATTCTAAAACGTATTAAATAGATTTTTTCCATACACGATATACCATAATGATTAAACAAAAACAGGTTTTCAGAAAACATTTCAGCTTTAGGAAAAAAAAAAACTCCTGGTTTGCATCACCCTGATGATGACTGTTTTACATCTTCAAGAGGGCCTCAAATTGAGCGTGGGTTCTGAAGAGAAAAATATGAGAAAAGAAACCTGTTAGAGGGCAACAGCTAGCCTGAGTCCCAGATCTGTTTGTGTTGTCTTGACAATTCCCATGTTATTGTTTGACGTGACAATGGCAAAGGAGTTAGCAAGACAGCACAAACAGATCTGGGACTCAGGCTAGCTCTTTGAGGGAGGGTCATGAGTGAAGGGAGGGTCACGAGAGAAGGGAGGGTCATGAGTGAAGGAGGGTCATGAGTGAAGGGAGGGTCATGAGTGAAGGGAGGGTCACGAGAGAAGGGAGGGTCCCAAGTGAAGGGAGGGTCATGAGAGAAGGGAGGGTCATGAGAGACGGATGGTCATGAGTGAAGGAGGGTCATGAGTGAAGGGAGGGTCATGAGTGAAGGGAGGGTCACGAGAGAAGGGAGGGTCATGAGAGAAGGGAGGGTCCCAAGTGAAGGGAGGGTCATGAGAGAAGGGAGGGTCATGAGAGACGGAGGGTCATGAGTGATGTAACACTGATGACTGTAGCTGAATGCTGATATCATTTTATGAAATATTTTTCAACACAGTTCTGGTAGTGGTCCTGGAGAGCCTGTGCATGGTTGTATTGGCTCTTAATAATATCTCTTGTGTCATCACCATGACAACATTATGAAGGTGGTGGACAATATTATGACAGCATTGTTGCTTTTATGACACTGTTTTGACACTTATGCAGCTAAAGGTCATAGTGGTGTTGAGGATGCTCTAAGGGAGTACATTTTATTTATATTGAGGGATAAATMGAGGTATTTGGACGTCTTTGAAATTAAAATAGATGTCCCTCCCCCTGAGGAAAATATATATTTTACCTGGCCCTCCCAAAGCGATAAAAAAACAAAAAAAACACATGTAACCCTCCCCCTCCAAAATGATAYTTAAAACAAAATAGCAGGGAATATTAAATCGATCTTTTTAGTAGGCTATCAGTGTTAGTCGTGATTTCTGTCAAATTAACCCATGGTTTAGAACCACTGCTGTATTCATACCATATTCATGTTGACCACTAGAGGGAAGCATTTACCAATTTAAACGTTAAGGGCTGTCCACATCAAGGACGACAACTATAATGATGCATTTTACATAACTATAAAACGTTGGCGAGCATCCACACTAGAGGAAAGTTTATTGTTCTACAGTAGCCTACACCTGTCAATCAACTGATCAACGTGTCCTATTGCACCGCTGTAGACCTATTAACGAGGTGGTAAGACAGACGGTTCAGTGCTTTAGGATATGTTCGTTGTCATAGTGACAACTGTAAACAATACTTCAATGTAGGCTACATGTAGCCGAATGAAAAATATAATACAGAAACTCGTATTTAAATTAAATGTATAAATTCAACAACAAACGCCGTTTGGCCTGTGCATCTTTACATCATGTGGCCTGCCTCGTTGCTCAAGTAGTTTGTAAGTGATTTCCATTTTTCTAAGGATTGTTATTTTTGAGCTTATTTTTCACTGTGCTCATCACTGGTCTGTCCTGTGCAACCATTTGATACATCAGTGCAACAATGTTAACATCACTGGCCACGTAAAAAAATATATAAAAAATACACTTGTTTTTACATTTTACGGATAGCCAGGGGCACACTCCAACACCCAGACATAATTGACAAATTATGCATTTGTGTTTAGTGTGTCGGCCAAATCAGAGGCAGTAGGGATGACCACGTGTTCTCTTGATACGTGCGCGAATTGGACAATTTTCCTGTACCGCTGAGCATTCAAAATGTAACGAGTACTTTTGGGTGTCATGTATGGAGTAAACATTACATAATTTTCTTTAGGAATGTAGGGAAGTAAAAGTTATCAAAAATATAAATAGTAAAGTAAAGTACAGATACCCCAAAAAAACTACTTAAGTAGTTTTAGAAACTAGAGATTGTTTTCTATCCAATAGTAATAATAATATGCATATTGTACGAGCAAGAATTGAGTATGAGGCGGTTTAATTTGGAGACGATATTTTCCAAAGTGGAAACAGCACCCCCTATATTGAGAAAAGGTTAACTCCTRTTGACAATTCAAAACTCTCTGAGAAGTAGCCGTTATTTACTATTTTACACCTGGGTTTGCTATACATTATTTTTACCCATTTTATAAGAGAATTACCGAAATTGAAAAAATCCAGGCATTTATAAATAAAATCCAATCTTACATTATCAAATGCCTTTTCAAAATCCACTATAAATACCATTTCTGGCTGCTTATATGTTTCATGATTTTCTAGTCGTTGTTGTGTATTATCTCCAATGTATCGTCCATGTAAAAAACCTGTCTGATCAGGATGAACAATACCTGGTAAAACCCTWTTAATTCTGAGTGCATTACATTTCACTAGTATTTTTGCATCACAACATTGAAGTGTAAGGGGCCTCCAGTTTTTTAGGAACACCGGGTCTTTATATTTGCCATCTGGATCTTATTTTAATAATAGATATATCAGACCTTCCTGCTGAGTACCTGCCAAGACTACCATTTCTATAGGAGAAGTTAAAACAATCTAACAATGGAGCTTTTAGTATATCAAAAAATACTTGATATACCTCTACCGGTATGCCATCAAGCCCTGGGTTTTCCAGACTGAAAGGATTTAATAGCCTCAAAAAGTTATTCCTCTGTAATTTGGCCTTCGCACTGATCTTTCTGTATATTTGTTAATTTTCAATTTTTTATAGTTTTTGGAAAGAATTCCTTACCTTAAATCTTCATTCAGTGGGAGAGGATGAGACGGAAAAGAGAACATCTGCCTAAAATAATTAGCTTCCTCTTTTAAAATATAATTCGGGGAATCATAAATGACTCCGTCTTCAATAACAAGTTTCTGCAAATTCTTTTTTAGCGTTCCTGTATTGAAGATTCAGGAAGAATTTTGTGCTTTTTAAATTTTTGTAATAGATTACATTAGATCGTTCTTGAATAAGTTATATTTGTTTTTCCTCTACTCTTTTGGTATCTCTGTAGTATCGTTTTTATTGCCATCTACCTGTACTATTAGTTAATGGATTTCCCTTGTTAGTGTTGTTTCTTTAGCCAAAAAATACTTTTTTATTATTGATGATTATTGAATTGAATGACCCCTGAAGGTACATTTAAAGGTTTCCCAAAAATAAAAGGGGATTTGCTGAACCTATATTATACTGGAAAAATTCAGTTATAATTATTTTTGTCTTAGTAAAAAATAAGTTGTCCTCCAATAAACTTTAATTAAATTTCCAATATCCCGTCCACGTGGAAAACCTATAAGAGTTATGTGAATGCCAATTAGATGATGATCCGATCGCATTCTGTCTCCTATTAAACTTTTTTAACCTTTGATGCAAGAGAGAAAGAGACAAGAAAGTAGTCAAGACGACTAGCTTGATTAAGTCTCCTCCATGTATATCTCACTAGGTCGGGGTTGTTTAGTCTCCAAATATTCACTATTTCTAATGTGTCAATCATATTTGTGATTTCCTTAAGGGCACGGGGATGATAGTTTGTAGAGTGATTTCCTTTACGGTCCATTAAGGTACTTACAGGGAGGGAAAAAAGTATTTGATCCCCTGCTGATTTTGTACGTTTGCCACTGACAAAGAAATTATCAGTCTATAATTTTAATGGTAGGTTTATTTGAACAGTGAGAGACAGAATAACAACAAAAATATCCGAAAAATGCATGTCAAAAATGTTATAAATTGATTTGCATTTTAATGAGGGAAATAAGTATTTGACCCCTTCTCAATCAAAAAGATTTCTGGCTCCCAGGTGTCTTTCATACAGGTAACGAACGGAGATTAGGAGCACACTCTTAAAGGGAGTGCTCCTAATCTCAGTTTCTTACCTGTATAAAAGATACCTGTCCACAGAAGCAATCAATCATCAGATTCCAAACTCTCCACCATGGCCAAGACAAGACGCTTCCAAGGATGTCAGGGACAAGATTGTAGACCTACACAAGGCTGGAATGGGCTACAAGACCATCGCCAAGCAGCTTGGTGAGAAGGTGACAACAGTTTCTGTGATTATTCGCAAATGGAAGAAACACAAAAGAACTGTCAATCTCCCTCAGCCTGGGGCTCCATGCAAGATCTCACCTCGTGGAGTTGCAATGTCATGAGAACGGTGAGGAATCAGCCCAGATACACAGGAGGATCTTGTCAATGATCTCAAGGCAGCTGGGACCATAGTCATCAAGAAAACAATTGGTAACACACTATGCCGTGAAGGACTGAAATCCTGCAGCGCCCGCAAGGTCCCCTGCTCAAGAAAGCACATATACATGCCCGTCTGAAGTTTGCCAATGAACATCTGAATGATTCAGAGGACAACTGGGTGAACGTGTTGTGGTCAGATGAGACCAAAATGGAGTTCTTTGGCATCAACCCAACTTGCCGTGTTTGGAGGAGGAGGAATGCTGCCTATGACCACGAAACCATCCCCACCGTCAAACATGGAGGTGGAAACATTATGCTTTGGGGGTGTTTTTCTGCTAAAGGGACAGGACAACTTCACCGCATCAAAGGGACGATGGACGGGGCCATGTACCGTAAATCTTGGGTGAAAACCTCCTTCCCTAAGCCAGGGTATTGAAAATGGGTCGTGGATGGGTATTCCAGCATGACAATGACCCAAAACACACGGCAAAGCAACAAAGGAGTGGCTTTTGTACTTGGTGGTTTTGCCACCAAGTACTAAGTCATGTTTTGCAGAGGGGTCAAATACTTATTTCCCTCATTAAAATGCAAATCAATTCATAACATTTTTGACATGCGTTTTTCTGGATTTTTTTGTTGATTTCTGTCTCTCACTGTTCAAATAAACCTACCATTAAAATTATAGACTGATCATTCTTTTGTCAGTGGGCAAACGTACAAAATCAGCAGGGGATCAAATACTTTTTTCCCTCACTGTAACACTGTGTTATGTCCTCTACCATAATGATTAGATCATTTGTTGCCTGTAAGTTCAATAAATTGGTATAAATGTTTTCGAAGAAGTATGGATCATCCTGATTTAGACCATATAGATTATGAGCCAATTTCTTTTCCGTCCACTTTCATATTCAAAAGGATCCACCTTCCTTGCGAATCATTCCTGATTATTTGCACATTCAGACTAACATTTTTGTTAATTAATATCATCACACACCTTTGAGTTCCTTTGTCCATGACAGAAAATGATTTCACGTGGTCTAAGGCACTGCATCACAGTGCTAGCTGTGCAACCAGAGATTCTGGGTTGGAGCCCAGGATCTGTTGCAGCGGCTGCGACCTGGAGGACCATGGGGCGCGCGACAATTGGCGAGCGTCGTCCGGTGTTAGGGAGGGTTTGGCCGGCAGGGATATCCTTGTCTCATCTCGCACTAGCGACTCCTGTGGCGGGCGGGCGCAGTGCACGCTAACCAGGTCGCCAGGTGTACGGTGTTTCCTCCGACACATTGGTGCAGCTGGCTTCCGGGTTGGATGTGCATTGTGTCAAGAAGCAGTGCGGCTTGTTGGGTTGTGTTTCGGAGGACGCATGGCTCTCGACCTTCGCCTCTCCGCGTCCGTACGGGAGTTGCAGCGATGAGACAAGACTGTAACTACTACCATTGGATACCACAAAATTGGGAGAAAAAAGTGGGTAAAATAAATAAATAATAAATACAATTATTTCACCACCCCATTCCTTTTTCCACGCAACTTCATCTAAGGATGTAGAGTGAGTTTCCTGTAAACAGTATATGTTATATTCCTTTTCTTTTAGCCATGTAAAGACTGCTCTTTTCTATGATCTGCCAAACTGTTACAATTATAACTAGCTATACTTTTTCACCCCTTACCATAACTAGATACTATTCTCAGGCTAAATTGACACAATTAGTGCTTGTAAAGTTACTGCCATCAGAGGTATTATGAGTTCAAAACTAGAGATTTCAAATGTCTGATATTTAGAATTCAAGAAATAGGTTCTAGCAATATTTGTTTTATTCCCTTGCCTGTTTCCTGTGAGCCAATGCCACAGATGTTAGAAAATTGAGACAAATAATGTGTGTACAAATCTGAGTAGGTTGATGTGCATGATATTGGATGTGATTTAATGAGAGTGTGTACGATGTCTGTATAAGAGTAAGACTATAATGTGTGATGTCCAAATAAATAATAACTCTGCCAATTTGCATGTTTGAGTGTCTATGTGTGTAACATGTAGTGCGTATAGCCTTAATATTCATAATTGTAATCCATATCGTATCACCATCATAGTTGCATCATAATTACCTTTAATATCATTGAAAAACACATCCAGCATTTCCATAGCAATTGACGTTTCACATGATCATGAAAGAGACCTTGCATTACTATAGAGACATATTCACTACAGTACAAATGTATTCCGTACAATATATTATTATTCCCCAATGCCCTATTCTGATTATTTCCCTTGCTTGTTGTAAACATAAATAACTTGTAGACAAATAGACAAACAATAACACATTCAATTCTAAAAAAGTTCGACAATAGAGAGAAAGGGGAGAGAGAAGAAAAGAAGAGAGAGTGAGAAAAAGAGCGAAATCAACGTGTGTGTGTGTTGTGTGTATAAGTCCGTACGTGTAAGCAAGCATGTAGTTGAGTACGTGTGTGTTCATACCACTTCATAATGTTCAGAATTTTTAAACAGTTCCATACCTTCTTTTATGTTACCTGAAGTCCCTGTAGAATTTAGTCAAGCCATGGAGCTGTCTCGGAATAGCTGTCATCTATAAAGAGTTTGTCCACATTGACAAAGGTAGCCCTACCATCCTTCCTTTGTTGTCTTTGTCCGGATACAGTCTCTTAGAGTTCCTTTATCTCCTTTGCAAATTGTTCATTGAGACCGAATTTGGTCCCTTTAAGCTCCCTTCCTCTGCTTTTGATCAGCTCCTTTGTTGGTAGTGTTCAAATTTTGCGATGATCGTCGGGACCCTTGGTCTTGTGCCTCCGAGCTCCAAGTCTGTGTACTCGGTGGAAAGCCACCTTGTTTACAGTCTCTATAGGAAGTTCAAGTCTGTGTACTCGGTGGAAAGCCACCTTGTTTACAGTCTCTGAGGAGTTTCAAGTCTGTGTACTCGGTGGAAAGCCACCTTGTTACCAGTTTCTAAGAGGAAGTTTCAAGTCTGTGTACTCGGTGGAAAGCCACCTTGTTTTAGAGTCCTCTATAGGAAGTTTCAAGTCTGGTGTACTCGGTGGAAGGCCACCTTGTTTACAGTCTCTAGAGGAAGTTTCAAGTCTGTGTACTCGGTGAAAGCCACCTTGTTTACAGTCTCTAGAGGAAGTTTCAAGTCTGTTGTTACTCGGTGGAAAGCCACCTTGTTTACAGTCTCTATAGAAGTTTCAAGTCTGTGTACTACGGTGGAAAGCCACTTGTTGGTCTCTAGAGAGTTTCAAGTCTGTGTACTCGGTGGAAAAGCCACCTTGTTTACATCTCTATAGGAAGTTTCAAGTCTTGTGTACTCGGTGGAAAGCACTTGTTTACAGTCCTCTAGAGGAAGTTTCAAGTCTGTGTACTCGGTGGAAAGCCACCTTGTTTACGTCTCTAGAGGAAGTTTCAAGTCTGGTGTACTCGGTGGAAAGCCAACCTTGTTTACAGTCTCTATAGGAAGTTTCAAGTCTGTGTACTCGGTGGAAAGCCACCTTGTTTCAGTCTCTATAGGAAGTTTCAGTCTGTGTACTTGGTGGAAAGCACCTTGTTTACAGTCTCTATAGGAAGTTTCAAGTCTTGTGTACTCGGGTGGAAAGCCACCTTGTTTCAGTCTCTAAAGGAAGTTTTCAAGTCTGTGTACTCGGTGGAAAGCCAACCTTGTTTACAGTCTCTATAGGAAGTTTCAAGTCTGTGTACTCGGTGGAAAGCCACCTTGTTTACAGTCTCTATAGGAAGTTTCAAGTCTGTGTACTCGGTGAAAGCCCCTTGTTTACAGTCTCTTAGGAAGTTTCAAGTCTGTGTACTCGGTGGAAAGCCACTTGTTTACAGTCTCTATAGGAAGTTTCAAGTCTGTGGTACATCGGTGGGAAAGCCAAGCCTTGTTTACAGTCTCTATAGGAAGTTTTCAAGTCTGTGTACTCGGTGGAAGCCACCTTGTTTACAGTCTCTATAGGAAGTTTCAAGTCTGTGTACTCGGTGGAAAGCCCTTGTTTACAGTCTCTATAGGAAGTTCAAGTCTGTGTACTCCGGTGGAAAGCCACCTTGTTTACAGTCTCTATAGGAAGTTTCAAGTCTGTGTACTCGGTGGAAAGCCACCTTGTTTACAGTCTCTAGAGGAAGTTTCAAGGCAGATTGCATGAATTCTCTGATCGCGCCCTCTGGATTATTGGATGAGTCCTCAGGAATACCAGAAAAACAAATATTTTCACACATGCTACGACTTTGTGTTTAGTAGCGACTTCCTCATCAACCTGTTTTCCCTAAGTAGACATTCCATGTTGGAATCGTGTATTTTTACCTTGGCTGTGAGTGTCTTGTTTTCTCTTTGAAGCTTAAGAATTTCACTCTGGCTGAACTCCAAACTCCCCCTCAGCCCTGCTGCCTCCTCACACAACTCCATTGTTGCATGGATTCCAGCCAGAGCACTAGCCTCTACCTCAATGGTAAGTAAATCGTCCGTGTCAGTAGATTAATCTGTTTTTCTTTTTTTTTCAGGTTAAAGTTATTTTGTGAGGTGGTCGGATCTTTCCACGAAGGAGTATGATGTTCCTCTATAGCGTAACGCTGTTGGTACTCGTCGATTTCCTTCAGGATCTCCTTGGTATCCAGATTGGCTCTATTTATTTCACCTTTATTTAAACAGGTAGGCTAGTTGAGAACAAGTTCTCATTTGCAACTGCGACCTGGCCAAGATAAAGCATAGTATACTGCTATACTGCAACCAGTTGTTTTACGAAAAGATAACAACGAGTCTTTCCCACGACGACGACAGGTGTCTGTAGTACAGCCAGCTAGCACTTGCGGAATCCACGCAAAAAATGGAACACAAACTTGCAGTCCCAGCCATAAAGGCTAACCGTGTCGTGGAATCCTTAGCAACAAAAAACTTTAGTTTTGAATAAAATCGATTTAATGAAAAATACTTAATAAAAAAAAAACGAGTTAAAAAAACATGACTAGAAAAATAATCTAATGGTGACACCTCGTTGCTCATTTACAAAAGGAACAAAGAAAAACCAGAAACTGAATAAGACATGAGAAACCTTGAAAAACCATGAGAAACTCATGAGAAACCATGTTCTGTTGTGCGCTCCTTCAATGTAGTTACACATAGAAACAAAAACAGGTTAAGCCTAACAGGGAAAACCAGTTCAACTCCATAAGATAGGGAATTACATTAGCTATTATAATGAGACTACAGTGTGAACGGTTTTTCACACACCCAGTGTTTTGGAGTAGGACATGGTGCAACCTTCCAACTCTTCAATGGGTCTGATGCCGTCTGTGGGATCTCAACACAATTCATCTTGTCATTCAAGTTATTAGGTTCCCCTTCCATCCAATAGCTATAAACAACACAGAGAATCAGAGTTAAAAATCATCCAATACAACATAGAGAATCAGACAGTTAACCTAGTCCCCAGGCTCAGTTGTTACCATTCTACATAGAGAATCAGACAGTTAACCTAGTCCCCAGACTCAGTTGTTACCATTCTACATAGAGAATCAGACAGTTAACCTGTTCCAGGCTCAGTTGTTTACCATTCTAATAGAGAATCAGACAGTTACCTAGTCCGGCTCAGTTGTTACCATTACATAGAGAATCAGACAGTTAACCTAGTCCCACTCAGTTGTTACCATTCTACATAGAGAATGCGAGTTCCTCTTAGTCCCAGGCTCAGTTGTTACCATTCTACATAGAGAATCAGACAGTTAACCTAGTCCAGGCTCAGTTTGTTACCATTCTAACATGAGAGGGGAGGTAGAGCAGTCCTGTCCGCTGCGGAGGAGATTATTCAGACTGTAAAAAGTAATTTATTACAACAGAAAAAGAGTGTAAAGTCCTCCAGAACCTGTTTCCTTACGGGTTTAATGGTGTTTTTGGCCAACCCACTTCCAGATTCTCTTTTTATATTTACACAATCCAGACATTCTTCTTAAATCTGGATATATCTATAATAGAATTTTAGAAGAAAAACAATGGCCATCATTTAATCTCACAGCAGAGAAACACTTTTACATTTTTATAAATAGTGTAGTAGCCTAATAGTATAGTAGTATAATGTTTATCAGCCTGGTACTAGAATACAAGGGGATTTTAGAATGTTTGAAAATGTGCCTAAGTCTTTCAACATTCCTTCTCGGTGGTCAAATTTTTTTAAACAAAGTTGCCGAACGCTGGTGCAAATTCATAGATGCCGAGGGGAAGCGTGCTGAGACAAGCAGTTTCAAAGGGCTCTAGCACAGCGGGAGAGCCATAGCCTAACCTAATAACCATTTGAGTTGTATCTGTTTCAACCCTGTAACACTAAGATGTTAAATTCATGTTTAAGTATCCATCCTTCTGTTATTACGGGGCTATCACTCAGTCAGAGTGTGCCTGCGCAGGGAGTCAGTTCGTTGATGGACGCTAGCTTGAAGTGTAATGGCTACTTGTAGTGTGTTCATACGGTATAGTCAACTTTGTTAAACTGGAACCTTGTCGTTGTGTCATTTCGAGTAACAGAATTAACCCTGTACACACACAGAATTAACCTGCACCACACAGAATTCGCTTGTAACCACACGAATGACTAATGCGTCAAACTAGACTTTTATCCAGATTAGGTTGAATTTCGAAAGTGAAACTATTAGATAAGTTGCAGCCTCAGCTACTATAGCTGCAGTATAATTACAGATATCATCTCAAGCACACTGCTTTTCTGACAGGAAGTCATATTCTTATCAATTGACGCGTGACATGAATTGGTGATAAGATTGGTTACCCACGTGTTTGAATACTAGTCAGAGAAGTAGATACTAATATAATATGAAACAGTAGTATTATAGTATTACTAATGTAATTATCTATTACATGTTCTTCTCTGCTGTTTATAATAACCACTCTCATCCATTGCACTGCACTCTCCTGAACCAACCTGGCTGTGTCCATCGTGGAGGAGACTAGTACAGGCTGGTGCCAACTTCCACCATCCATCCAGACAGGGTTTTCTGAGATAAACACAACAGAACAGCAGGCATTTAAAATACTACAAATATATTAAATTCTTCTTAAGTATGATAACATGAATACTTCTAAATGAAGAAATTAAGACATGCACTCACGCATAGAACCTAAGCTGGTCTGTAACTGGTCTCTCTGCAGTGGTCTGGTATTTAAGAATATTCTGCAACTGGTCTCTCTCAGTGGTCCTGGTTATTAACTCAAATTCCTGTAACCTGGTCTCTCTCTCGCACCTGTAAAAGGTAAAAGTCAATCAAAATGTGTAACAGTCAAAACTTGACTACAATTATTAAATTAATTTTTTCACTTACGGAATTGCAACAGGCCAAGGAATCACAGCCAGTAGAAACACACTGGCAGCAACTCTGGAGGTCTCATCCACCATGAAATGTACTGAATAAGTTATTAAGTCAGATCTTTGGTAATGTGTTAATGTGTTTTTCTGTATCATCAGTGTTTAATTTGATCCTGAGGGAACAGGACGGACCTCTCAGTTTTTGGACTGATGGATTCCAGAACCTATTTGTCTGGAATCCGCTACCTTTCTTGGCGTGAAAAATAATTGTTACTGTTTGCAATGTAAATATCAAATTAACGCGCTCAACAGTTAATTTGAGTTTCTCAATATTAACAGAGGGTATGTAGGTAGGGTAAGGTAGAGGCAGGTAGGCCTAATATTAACAGAGGACACTGTAGAGGGGTAAGGATAGAGGCAGGGTAGCCTAATATTAACGAGGGAACTGTAGGTGGGGGTAGGTAGAGACAGGTAGCCTCAATATTAACAGAGGGTACTGTAGGTAGGGGTAGGTAGAGGCAGGTAGCCTCAATATTAACAGAGGACACTGTAGGTAGGGGTAAGGTAGAGGCAGGTAGCTCAATATTAACAGAGGACACTGTAGGTAGGGGTAAGGTAGAGGGCAGGTAGCTCAATATTAACAGAGGAACTGTAGGTAGGGGTAGGTAGAGAGCAGGTAGACTCAATATTAAACAGAGGACACTGTAGGTAGGGGTAAGGTAGAGGCAGGTAGCTCAATATTACAGAGGACACTGTAGGTAGGGGTAAGGTAGAGGCAGGTAGCTCAATATTAACAGAGGAACTGTAGGTAGGGGTAAGGTAGAGGCAGTAGCCTCAAATTAACAGAGGAGACTGAGGTAGGGGTAAGGTAGAGGCAGGTAGCCTCAATTTAAAGAGGACTGTAGGATAGGGGTAAGGTAGAGGCAGGTAGACTCAATATTAACAGAGGACACTGTAGGTAGGGGTAAGGTAAGGTAGAGGCGGGTAGCCTCAATATTAACAGAGGGTGCTTTAGGTAGGGATAAGGTCGAGATAGGCAGCCTCGAGGTTACAGTGTTGGGCCAGAAACCGAAAGGTTGCAGGTTTGAATACCGGAGCGGACAAGGTGAACAATATGTTGTACCCTTGAACAAGGCACTTCATCCTAATTCCTCCAGGAGTGCTGTACTTTGGAGACATTGTGATCATTGTCAAGAAGTCACAGCCATCCCACTGAAGTTCAGAGTGAGAAAGTTTAGACTATTTAGAAATAATTAAATCATGAAATGAGGATTTCTATCCTCTTTAACAGGAGGAAAAGTAGAATAGTAGTCAAAGATAACGTACCTTTACATCCCATGCTGACACATCCATTATGATTACTAAAGTATTTTGATATCTAGTTAAAATGTAATTAACTTCGACACCAGACATAATACTTAAGTAGGGTAATTCCTTACTTGTGATGAGGGTTGTTGACAGCAGTTGACTTTGCATTCCATTTCCCAGCACAGTGCAGACAGTGACAGAGTACTGAGTAGCAGGTTTCAGGTCAGAGAGAGTGATGCTGTGTGAAAATGTGGTAGTGATGTATGGTTCTGTCCCTGGACAGCGGTAGGAGATCTGGTAATGATGTTGGGTTTGGTCCAATCCTGGTGGCTGGRTCCAGCTAACAGCAGCTGATGTGGTCTCCACTGAGTCAACAGTCAGCTGGTCTGGAGCAGGAAGTACTAAGGGGAAATACATTATTATCGGGGCTATAGTTTAACTCCAGAAATATACTACAGGGGGAAAAGTAGAATAATAGACAAAGTAGAAAAGGCTGCTTGCAATTCCTTTAGATCTGGGAAGAAATAAGTTAAAAACAGACGTCACACAACAGCAGTTGGATTTGTAAAGTAACTCAAATGAAGGGTTTCTGCTATATTCATTTAGTAGGATTTGTAAAGTAACACAAATGAAGGGTTTCTGCTATATTCATTTAGTAACGGTGCTGTCCTGCTGACAGATTGTTGCCGCCACACCAAAGATAAATAAATATAAATGAAAAGAATGTTGTGATTATAAATCCTCTCCTGTATGACAGAGTAACCATTTCGTCAACATGAAAGAGAGGAGGATGGCCTTGGTGTTTCTCTACAGGTAAGGTGAGTCAACATGTTTTTCTACTTGCACGAACGCGCACGCAAACACACAGAAATCAGAACCATGGACAGCCACATCATATTCAGCTTATGTTGATTGGACTAAATTGTTTTTTGGTACCTTTTTTTGTGACTATTAGACTAAACAGAGGTGATTAGATGGTGAAATGGTGCTGGAATATTGGAGGCCACTCCCGTTTTATTTTTGACTTGTGATAACTTGTGGTTATAAATCAATAGTTGTTTAGTAGTCCGAAAATGTTGGAAACATTACTGGCTTGATGCTGTAGGTCATGTAACTGTTTGATACATGCAATGTGCTTTGTGGACTTCACCAGACAGCAGACGGACGCAACTGCATCAAAACCTCCAGACAATTGGCAAAAGTGCAAAACGCGCAAAACAGTCACAATAAGTATGTTCAAACAAATAAACATACCTCGTGAAACAACACGGAATAATACGAACACGAGACTGGCGCGTCACAAATGACACGTAACACAAACAATATCACACAAAGACATGAGGGGGAACAGAGGAATAAATACATGCAGTGTGATTGGGGAACGTAAACCAGGTGTGCAGGGAACAAGACAAAACAAATGGATCAATGAAAAATGGAGAGGCAATGGCTAGAAAGCCGGTGACGTCGACCGCCGAACGCCGCCCGAACAAGGAGAGGAGCCGACTTCGGCGGAAGTCGTGACACCTAGCTAGACTACTGAAATGTTGCAGTCTGGCTTCGGTTTTTAAAGTTTGAAAATTAATAGCTCAAAAAATCTAAACACCATGAAAAAGAGAAACATGTAGTCCTATTACAGAAACATTAGAGTAGTAGCCTAGGTTGGCTACTCAACTACAATACATTGAGTCCACCATTCAGCAATGCTGCATTCAACCACACCGGTGATCCTTGCAGTGCAAAAAAAATGAAAAACATGTTTTAAGTATACTATTTTTACAACAACCTACAGCTACGTTGTTGTTATTTGGAGTTATTAAATACATTTTGATTCGGGTCGCAGCATTATGCACATCTGCAAGCATAGCAGCAAAGGCTGGACAAATATTATTNGGTCGCAGCATTATGCACATCTGCAAGCATAGCAGCAAAGGCTGGACAAATATTATTAATCTCTGTTGTTGTAATATGTTAAAATGCTATATACACCATCCTATGTACATAAGTGGACAATATAAAGGGACTGGTATTTTGTCCTAATAAAACAATGGACAGGTTGTGTGTGCATAGGCCTATAACTGCTACCCAAACATAATAGGTTATGTCTGGCCAGCAACTTCGTTGTGCAATATGGCCCGTGCACTAATTGACTTTGACACCCATGGCCTATGTCAACGAGCGTTAGCATTCTAACTAACCGCTGCAGCATACAAAATAGTTGTTTTGCAAAGGTCACAACAAAAGATAATCTTAGCGACTGTTCAAGCAATAATCAAATCAAATTTTATTGGTACACATGGTTAGCAGATGTTAATGCAAGTGTAGCGAAATGCTTGTGCTTCTAGATTATTAGTAATCTAACAATTCCCCAACAACTACCTAATATACACAAATCTAAAAGGGATGAATGAGAAAATGTACATACAAGTATATGAATGTGCGATGGCTAAGCGTCATATGCAAGGTGCAGTAGATGGTATAAAATACAGTATTTACATGTGATATGAGTAACGTAAGATATGTAAACATTATTAATAAAGTGGCGTTATTTAAAGTGGCATTGTTTAAAGTGACTCGTGATCCATTTATAAAAGTGTCCAGTGATTGGGTCTCAATGTAGGCAGCAGCCTCTCTGAGTTAGTGATGACTATTTAACAGTCTGATGGCCTCGAGATAGAAGCTGTTTTTCAGTCTCTCGGTTCCAGCTTTGATGCACCTGTACTGACCTCGCCTTCTGTATGATAACMGGGTGAAGAGACAGTGGCTCGGGTGGTTGTTGTCCTTGATGATCTTTTTGGCCTTCCTGTGACATCGGGTGCTGTAGGTGTCATGGAGGGCAGGTAGTTTGCCCCCAATGATGCGTTGTGCAAACCTCGCTACCCTCTAGAGAGCCCTGCGGTTGAGGGCGGTGCGGTTGCTGCACGAGGCTGTGATACAGCCTGACAGGATGCTCTCAATTGTGRACCTGTAAAAGTTTGTCAGGGTTTTGAATGAAATTCTTCAGCCTGAATTTCAGCTGTTGCGCCTTCTTCACCACACTGTCTGTGTGGGTGGACCATTTTAGTTTGTCTATGATGTGTACGCCCTGGAACTTAAAACTTTCCACCTTCTCCACTACTGTCCCTACGATGTAGATAGGGGGGTGCTCCCTCTGTTGTTTCTTGAAGTCCAAGATCATCTCCTTTGTTTTCCTGTTTTCCTTGAGTGAGAGGTTATTTTCCTGACACCACACTCCGAGTGCCCTCACCTCCTCCTGTAGGCTGTCTCGTCATTGTTGGTGATCAAGCACACTACTGATGTGTCGTCTGCAAACTTGATGATAGAGTTGGAGGCGTGCATGGCCACGCAGTCGTGGGTGAACTGGGAGTACAGGAGAGGGCTGAGAATGTACACTTGTGGGGCCCCAGTGTTGAGGATCAGCGGTGTGGAGATGTTTCCTACCCTCACCACCTGGGGGCGGCCCGTCAGGAAGTCCAGGACCCAGTTGCACAGGGCGGGGTCGAGACCCAGGGTCTCAAGCTTAATGATGAGTTTGAAGGGTACTATGGTGTTGAAGACTGAGCTATAGTCAATGAACAGCATTCTTACATAGGTATTCTTTTTGTCCAGATGGGATAGGGCAGTGTGCAGTGTGATGGCGATTGCGTCATTTGTGGGCGGTATGCAAACTGAAGTGGGTCTAGGGTGGCGGTGATATGAT
>NW_019943935.1:100084-116528 GCF_002910315.2 Salvelinus sp. IW2-2015
TGTGGTGTCAGGAAAATAACCTCTCACTCAAGGAAAACAGGAAAACAAAGGAGATGATCTTGGACTTCAAGAAACAGCAGAGGGAGCACCCCCCTATCTACATCGTAGGGACAGTAGTGGAGAAGGTGGAAAGTTTTAAGCTCCAGGGCGTACACATCATAGACAAACTAAAATGGTCTACCCACACAGACAGTGTGGTGAAGAAGGCGCAACAGCACCTCTTTAACCTCAGGAGGCTGAAGAATTTAATTCAAAACCCTGACAAACTTTTACAGGTGCACAATTGAGAGCATGCTGTCGTGATGTCGTGCTGTATCACCACCTGGTACAGCAACTGCTCCGCCCACAACCCTAAGGCTCTCCAGAGGGTAGTGAGGTCTGCACAACGTATCACCGGGGGCAAACTACCTGCCCTCCAGGACACCTACACCACCCAATGTCACAGGAAGGCCATAAAGCTCATCAAGGACAACAGCCACCCGAGCCACTGCCTGTTCACCCCGCTATCATCCAGAAGGCGAGGTCAGTACAGGTGCATCAAAGCTGGGACCGAGAGATTGAGAAACAGCTTCTATCTCAAGGCCATCAGACTGTTAAATAGTCATCACTAACTCAGAGAGGCTGCTGCCTACATTGAGACCCAATCACTGGACACTTTTATAAATGGATCACGAGTCACTTTAAACAATGCCACTTTAAATAACGCCACTTTAATAATGTTTACATATCTTACGTTACTCATATCACATGTAAATACTGTATTTTATACCATCTACTGCACCTTGCATATGCCACTCAGCCATCGCACATTCATATACTTGTATGTAAATATTCTCATTCATCCCTTTAGATTTGTGTATATTAGGTAGTTGTTGGGGAATTATTAGATTACTAATAATCTAGAAGCACAAAAATTTCGCTACACTTGCATTAACATCTGCTAACCATGTGTACCAATAAAATTTGATTTGATTATTGCTTGAACAGTCGCTAAGATTATCTTTGGTTGTGACCTTTGCAAAACAACTATTTTGTATGCTGCAGCAGTTAGTTAGAATGCTAACGCTCGTTGACATAGGCCATGGGTGTCAAAGTCAATCAGCGCACGGGCCATATTGCACAACGAAGTTGCTGGCCAGACATAACCTATTATGTTTGGGTAGCAGTTATAGGCCTATGCAAACACAAMCTGTCCATTGTTTTATTAGGACAAAATACCAGTCCCTTTATATTGTCCACTTATGTACATAGGATGCTGTATATAGCATTTTAACATATTACAACAGAGATTAATAATATTTGTCCAGCCTTTGCTGCTATGCTTGCAGATGTGCATAATGCTGCGACCCGAATCAAAATGTTTTTAATAACTCCAAATAACAACAACGTAGCAGTACAATACATAGCCTGCACGGCAGAATAAAAAATACAAATAAATTTTTTTTTTTTTTTTTTACTTGCTATATTGTATTTACTTCGCCACCATGGCCTTTTTATATTTTTATTTATTTACATATATATTTTGTTTGCCTTCACCTCCCTTATCTCACCTCACTTGCTCACATTGTATATAGACTTATTTTTCACTGTATTATTGACTGTATGTTTGTTTTACTCCATGTGTAACTATGTGTTGTTGTATGTGTCGAACTGCTTTGCTTTATCTTGGCCAGGTCGCAATTGTAAATGAGAACGTGTTCTCAATTTGCCTACCTGGTTAAATAAAGGTGAAATAAAAATAAATAAATAAAATGTTTATCTTTTTCATGGTGTTTTGATTTTTTGAGCTATTCATTTTCAAGCTTTAAAAACCGAAGCCAGACTGCAACATTTTAGTAGTCTAGCTATGTGTCACGACTTCCGCCGAAGTCGGCTCCTCTCCTTGTTCGGGCGGCGTTCGGCGGTCGACGTCACTGGCTTTCTAGCCATAGCCGCTCCATTTTTCATTGATCCATTTGTTTTGTCTTGTTCCCTGCACACCTGGTTTACATTCCCCAATCACACTGCATGTATTTATTCCTCTGTTCCCCCTCATGTCTTTGTGTGATATTGTTTGTGTTACGTGTCATTTGTGACGCGCCAGACTCATGTTTGTATTATTCCGTGTTGTTTCACGAGGTATGTTTATTTATTTGAACATAATTATTGTGACTGTTTGCGCGTTTTGCACTTTTGCCTATTGGCTGGAGGTTTTGACACAGTTGCGTCCGTCTGTTGGTTTCTCCTGCCTCAAAGTGTGCGCCTGTTCACAACYCTCTGCTCTCCTGCACCTGACTTCGCTACCAGTACGCACACCCTTGACACTAGGACTTTGGCATGCGTCTGTACACTTTCCCTCCGCTGCACGCTGTAAATGGGACACCCGAATGCAGCACAATTGACGTTGAATTCACAGATGGGAGCGCATCAGGCTGTAATTTCATGAAGTAGATGACTGTAAATCCTTTGTCTTCTGACAACCAAGATGACATTTTCTGTAGGCTACAGCAATGACCCCTTGGAACCAGTAGCGGTGCGTGGGTAAAATCACTGGGGAAGCCAGATTTAAAAAGAAAAAAAAGAAGAAAAAAAAAAGAAGATAAAATGATTGTAATGGCTATGTGTTGTGATAATTGCGTTGTTTGCTCTATAACCTGTTAGTTCATATGCCTTGACACCGTGATCTAAAGGCCGAGACAATAAGAAGACACAGTGGCAGAATAAATTCAACCACACCTTTGTTTCATCACAAAACCGGASAGCAACCTATGTCTGGTGAAGTCCACAAAGCACATTGCATGTATCAAACAGTTACATGACCTACASCATCAAGCCAGTAATGTTTCCGTCATTTTCGGACTACTAAACAACTATTGATTTATACCCACGAGTTATCACAAGTCAAAAATAAAATAGGAGTGGCCTCCAATATTCCAGCACCATTTCACCACATCTAATGACCTCTGTTTAGTCTAATAGTCACAAAAAAAAGGTACCAAAAAACAATTTAGTCCAATCAACATAAGCTGAATATGTGGCTGTCCATGGTTCTGATTTCTGTGTGTTTGCGTGCGCGTTCGTGCAAGTAGAAAAACATGTTGACTCACCTTACCTGTAGAGAAACACCAAGGCCATCCTCCTCTCTTTCATGTTGACGAAATGGTCACTCTGTCATACAGGAGAGGATTTATAATCACAACATTCTTTTCATTTATATTTATTTATCTTTGGTGTGGCGGCAACAATCTGTCAGCAGGACAACACCGTTACTAAATGTATATAGCAGAAACCCTTCATTTGAGTTACTTTACAAATCCTACTGCTGTTGTGACTTCTGTTTTTAGCTTATTTCTTCCCAGATCTAAAGGAATTGCAAGCAGCCTTTTCTACTTTGTCTATTATTCTACTTTTCCCACTGTAGTATATTTCTGGAGTTAAACTATAGCCCTGATAATAATGTATTTCCCCTTAGTACTTCCTGTTCCAGACCAGCTGACTGTTGACTCAGTGGASACCACATCAGCTGCTGTTAGCTGGAACCAGCCACCAGGATTGGACCAAACCCAACATCATTACCAGATCTCCTACCGCTGTCCAGGGACAGAACCACACATCACCTCCACATCTTCACACAGCATCACTCTCTCTGACCTGAAACCTGCTACTCCGTACTCTGTCACTGTCTGCACTGTGCTGGGAAATGGAATGCAAAGTCAACTGCTGTCAACAACCCTCACCACAAGTAAGGAATTACCCTACTTAAGTATTATGTCTGGTGTCGAAGTTACTTACATTTTAACTAGATATCAAAAATACTTTAGTAATCATAATGGATGTGTCAGCATGAGATGTAAAGGTACGTTATCTTTGACTACTATTCTACTTTTCCTCCTGTTAAAGAGGATAGAAATCCTCATCATTTCATGATTTAATTATTTCTAAATAGTCTAAACTTTCTCACTCTGAACTTCTAACGCCAGTGGGATGGGTGTGACTTCTTGACAATGATCACAATGTCTCCAACGTACAGCGCTCCGTACAGCACCCCTGGAGGAATTAGGATGAAGTGCCTTGTTCAAGGGTACAACATATTGTTCACCTTGTCCGCACCGGTATTCAAACCTGCAACCTTTCGGTTTCTGGCCCAACACTGTAACCTCGAGGCTGCCTGTCTCTACCTTATCCCTACCTAAAGCACCCTCTGTTAATATTGAGGCTACCTGCCTCTACCTTACCCCTACCTACAGTACCCTCTGTTAATTATTTGAGGCTACCTGCCTCTACCTTACCCCTACCTACAGTGTCCTCTGTTAATATTGAGTCTACCTGCCTATACCTTACCACTACCTACAGTACCCACTGTATTATTGAGGCTACCTGTCTCTACCTTACCCCTAACCAACGGTGTCCTCTGTTAATGTTGAGGCTAGCTGCCTCTACCTTACCCCTACCTACAGTGTCCTCTGTTAATATTGAGGCAACCTGCCTCTACCTTACCCCTACCTACAGTGTCCTCTGTTAATATTGAGGCTACCTGCCTCTACCTTACCCCTACCTCAGTACCCTCTGTTAATATTGAGGCTACCTGTCTCTACCTTACTCCTACCTACAGTACCCTCTGTTAATATTGAGGCTACCTGTCTCTACCTTACCTCTACCTACAGTACCCTCTGTTAATATTGAGTCTACCTGCCTCTACCTTACCCCTACCTACAGTACCCTCTGTTAATATTGAGACTACCTGCCTCTACCCCTACCTACAGTACCCTCTGTTAATATTGAGACTACCTGCCTCTACCCCTACCTACAGTACCCTCTGTTAATATTGAAGAAACTCAAATTAACTTTGAGCGCTTTAATTTGAATTTTTACATTGCAAACAGTAACAATTATTTTTCACGCYAAGAAAGGKAGCGGATCCAGACAAATAGGTTCTGGAATCCATCAGTCCAAAACTGAGAGGTGCCGGATCCTGTTCCCTCAGGMTCAAATTAAACACTGATGATACAGAAAAACACATTAACACATTACCAAAGATCTGACTTTAATAACTTGTTATTCAGTACATTTTCAGTGGTGGAGGAGACCCTCCAGAGTGGCTGCAGTGTGTGTTCTACTGGCTGTGATTCTTGGCCTGTTGAATTCCTGTAAGTGAAAAAATAAATTAAAATAATTGTAGTCAATATTTTGACTGTTACACATTTTGATTGACTTTTACCTTTTACAGGTGCAGAGAGAGACCAGCTACAGAATAGTCTAGATACCAGGACCACTGAGAGAGACCAGTTGCAGAATATTCTAAATACCAGGACCACTGAGAGAGACCAGTTGCAGAATATTCTAAATACCAGGACGACAGAGAGAGACCAGTTACAGACCAGGCTTAGGTTCTATGGTGAGTGCAGTCTTTAATTTTCTTAATTTAGAAGTATCATGTTATTTCATACTTAAAAGAGATTTAATATATTTGTAGTATTTTAAATGCCTGCTGTTCTGTTGTGTTTATCTCAGAGAAACCCTGTCTGGATGGATGGTGGAAGTTTGGCACCAGCTGTTACTATGTCTCCTCCACGATGGACACAGGCAGGGTTGGTCAGGAGGAGTGCAGTGCAATGGATGGAGAGTTGGTTGTTATAAACAGCAGAGAAGAACAGGTAATAGATAATACATTAGTAATACTATAATACTACTGTTTCATTATTATTATTATCTACTTCTCTGACTAGTATTCAACACGTGTAACCAATTGTATCACCAATGTTCATGTCACTGTCAATTTATAAAATATAAAATACTTCCTGTCAGAAAAGCAGGTGTGCTTGAGATGATATCTCTAATTATACTACAGTATAGTAGCTGAGGCTGCAACTTATCTAATAGTTTCACTTTGAAATTCAACCTAATCTGGATGAAAGTCTAGTTTTGACGCATTCATTCTGTGTGGTTGCAGGGTTAATTCTGTGTGGTTGCAGGGTTAATTCTGTGTGGTTACAGGGTTAATTTTGTGTGGCTACAGGGTTAATTCTGTTACTCGAAATGACAAAACGACAAGGTTCCAGTTTAACAAAGTTTACTATACCGTATGAACACACTACAAGGTAGCCATTACACTCAAGGCTAGGTCCATCAACGAACTGACTCCCTGCGCAGGCACACTCTTGACTGAGTGATAGCCCCGTAATAACAGAAATATAGGGATACTTAAAACATGAATTTAACATTCTTAGTGGTGACAGGGTTGAAACAGATACAACTCAAATGGTTATGTTAAGGTTAGGGCTATGGGCTCTCCCTGCTTGCTAGAGCACTGTGAACTGCTGTGGTCTCAGCACGCTTCCCCTCGAGCATCATGAATTTGCACCAGCGTTCGGCAACATTGTTTTAAAAAATTGTGACCACCGAGGAAGGAATGTATGGAAGTACTCAGGACCTTTTTCAAACATTCTAAATCCCCTTGTATTTCTAGTGACCAGGCTGAGTACATTATACTACTACTACTACTATTAGGCTACTACTATTATTTATAAAATGTAAAAGTGTTTCTCTGCTGTGGAGATTAAATGATGGCCATTGTTTTTCTTCTAAAATTCTATTATAGATATTTATCCATGGATTTAAGAAGAATGTCTGGATTGGTAAATATAAAGAAGATGGAATCTGGGAGTGGGTTGGCAAAACACCATTTAAACCTACGTGAGTGAAGTGGTTCTGGAGGACTTTTACACTCTTTTTTCTGTTGTAATAAATTACTTTTTACAGTCTGATAATCTCGTCCTCAGCCAGCTCTCTCTCTCCCTCTCTGTAGAATGGTAACAACTGACCCTGGGGACTAGGTTAACTGTCTGATTCTCTATGTTGTATTGGATGATTTTTAACTCTGATTCTCTGTGTTGTTTATAGCTATTGGATGGAAGGGGAACCAAATAACTTGAATGACGAGGCGACTTGTGTTGAGATCCCACAGACGGCATCAGACCCATTGAAGAGTTGGAAGGCTGCACCATGTACTACTCCAAAACACTGGGTGTGTGAAAAACCGTTCACATTGTAGTCTAATTATAATAGCTAATGTAACCCCATATCTTATGGAGTTGAACTGGTTTTCACTGTGTTAGGTTTAACCTGTTTTTGTTTCTATGTGTAACTACATTGAAGGAACGTACAACAGAACATGGTTTCTCATGGGTTTCTCACGGTTTCTCATGTCTTATTCAGTTTCTGGTTTTTCTTTGTTCCTTTTGTAAATGAGCAATGAGGTGTCACCATTAGATTATTTTTCTAGTCACGTTTTTTTAACTTGTTTTTCTTTCTTTTTATGAAGTATTTTTCATTAAATCGATTTTATTCAAAACTAAAGTTTTTTGTTGCTAAGGATTCCACGACACGGTTAGCCTTTACGGCTGGGACTGCAAGTTTGTGTTCCATTTTTTTGCGTGGATTCCGCTAGTGCTAGCTGGCTGTACTACAGACACCTGTCGTCGTCGTGGGACAGACTCATTGTTATCTTTTCGTAAAACAACTGGTTGCAGTATAGAGCCAATCTGGATACCAAGGAGATCCTGAAGGAAATCGACGAATACCAACAGCTTTACGCTATGGAGGAACAACATACTCCTTCGTGGAAAGATCCGACCACCTCACAAAATAACTTTAACCCGACAAAAAAAAGAAAAACAGATTAATCTACAGACACGGACGATTTACTTACCATTGAGGTAGAGGCTAGTGCTCTGGCTGGAATCCATGCAACAATGGAAAAGTTGTGTGAGGAGGCAGCAGGGCTGAGGGGGAGTTTGGAGTTCAGCCAGAGTGAAATTCTCAAGTTCCAAAGAGAAAACAAGACACTCACAGCCAAGGTAAAAATACACGATTCCAACATGGATTGTCTACTCAGGGAAAACAGGGTGATGAAGAAGTCTCTACTAAACACAAAGTCGTAGCATGTGTGAAAATATTTTTTTTTCTGGTATTCCTGAGGACGCATCCAATAATCCAGAGAATCGCAATCAGAGAATTCATGCAATCCGCCTTGAAACTTCCTATAGAGACTGTAAACAAGGTTGCTTTCCACTGAGTACACAGACTTGGAGCTCTGAGCGGCAAGACCAAGGGTCCCCGACCGATCATCGCAAAATTTGAACACTACCAACAAAAGGAGCTGATCAAAAGCAGAGGAAGGGAGCTTAAAGGGACCAAATTCGGGCTCAATGTCCAATTTGCAAAGGAGTTAAAGGAACGTCTTAAGAGACTGTATCCGGTACAAAGACAACAAAGGAAGGATAGTAGGCGTGCCTTTGTCAATGTGGACAAACTCTTTATAGATGTACAGCTATTCCGAGACAGCTCCATGGCTGTACTAAATTCTACAGGGACTTCAGGTAACATAAAATAAGGTATGGGAACTGTTTAAAATATCTGAACATTATGAAGTGGATATGAACACACACGTACTCAACTACATGCTTGCTTACACGTACGGACTTACACACACACACACACGTGATCTCGCTCTCTTCTCTCACTCTCTCTTTCTCTCTTTACTCTTCTCCCCCTCTCTCTATTGTCGAACTTTTTTATAATTGAATGTGTTTGTTTGTCTATTTGTCTACAAGTTTAAATATGTTTACAACAAGCAAGGGGAAGATATCAAAATAGGGGCATTAGGGGATAATAACATATTGTACGGAATACATTTGTACTGAAGTGAAGCCTTCTCTAGAGTAATGCAAGGTCTCTTTCATGATCATGTGAAACGTCAATTGCTATGGAAATGCTGGGATGTGTTTTTCAATGATATTAAAGGTAATTATGATGCAACTATGATGGTGATATGGATTACAATTATGAATATTAAGGCTATACGCACTACTTGTTACACACATAGACACTCAACCATGCACATTGGCAGAGTTATTATTTATTTGGACATCACACATTATAGTCTTACTCTTATACAGACATCGTACACACTCATTAAATCACATCCAATATCATGCACATCAACCTACTCAGATTTGTTACACACATTATTTGTCTCAATTTTCTAACATCTGTGGCATTGGCTCACAGGAAACAGGCAAGGGAATAAAACAAATATTGCTTGAACCTATTTCTTGAATTCTAAATATCAGACATTTGAAAGCTCTAGTTTTGAACTTCATAATACCTCTGATGGCAGTAACTTTACAAACACTAATTATGGTCAATTTAGCCTGAGAATAGTATCTAGTTATGGTAAGGGGTGAAATAAGTATAGCTAGTTATAATTGTAACAGTTTGGCAGATCATAGAAAAAGATCAGTCTTTACATGACTAAAAGAAAGGGAATATAACATATACTGTTTCCAGGAAACTCACTCTACATCCTTAGATGAAGTTGCGTGGAAAAAGGAATGGGGTGGTGAAATAATTGTATTTATTATTTTATTTATTTTACCCCCTTTTTTCTCCCCAATTTCATGGTATCCAATTGGTAGTAGTTACAGTCTTGTCTCATCGCTGCAACTCCCGTACGGACTCGGGAGAGGCAGAAGGTCGCGAGCCGAATGCCGGGTGGTCCTCTGCGAAACACAACCAACCAAGCCGCATTGCTTCTTGACACAATGCACATCCAACCCGGAAGCCAGCTGCACCAATGTGTCGGAGGAACACCGTACACCTGGCGACCTGGTTAGCGTGCACTGCGCCCGGCCGCCACAGGAGTCGCTAGTGCGAGATGAGACAAGGATATCCCTGCCGGCCAAACCCTCCTAACCCGGACGACGCTGCGCCAATTGTGCGCCGCCCCATGGTCTCCAGGTCGCAGCCGGCTGCAACAGATCCTGGGCTCGAACCCAGAATCTCTGGTGGCACAGCTAGCACTGCAATGCAGTGCCTTAGACCACGTGAAATCATTTTCTGTCATGGACAAAGGAAACTCAAAGAGGTGTGATGATATATAATTAACAAAATTGTTAGTCTGAATGTGCAAATAATCAGGAATGATTCGCAAGGAAGGTGGATCCTTTTAATATGAAAGTGGACGAAAAAAGATTTGGCTCATTAATCTATATGGTCCAAATCAGGATGATCCACACTTCGAAAACATTTATACCAATTTATTGAATTTACAGGCACAAATGATCTAATCATTATGGTAGGAGACTATAACACAGTGTTAAGTACCTTAATTGGACCGTAAAGGTAATCATTCTATAAACTATCATCACCGTGCCCTTAAGGAAATCACAAATATTATGGACACATTAGAAATAGTGATATTTGGAGACTAAACAACCCCACCTAGTGAGATATACATGGAGGAGACTTAATCAAGCTCTTGTCTTGACTACTTTTTGTCTCTTTCTCTCTTGCATCAAAGGTTAAAAGTTTTAATAGGAGACAAATGCGATCGGATCATCATCTAATTGGCCATTCACATAACTACTTATAGGATTTTCCACGTGGACGGGGATATTGGAAATTTAATCCAAGTTTACGAGGACAACTTATTTTTAACTAAGACAAAATAATTTATAACAGAATTTTCCCAGTATAATATAGGTTCAGCAAATCCCCTTATTGTTTGGGATACTTTAAATGTACTTCTCATTCAATTCAATATTCATCAATAATAAAAAAGCATTTTCTGGCTAAAGAAACAACACTAACAAGGGAATCCATTAACTAATGGTACAGGTAGATGGCAATAAAAACGATACTAAGAGATACCAAAAAGTTAAGGAAAAACATTATAACTTATTCAGAACGATCTAATGTAATTTATTACAAAAAATTTAAAATGCACAAAATTCTTCCTGATCTTCATACAGGAACGCAAAAAGAATTTGCAGAAATTGTTATTGAAGACGGAGTCATTTATGATTCCGAATTATTTTTAAAAGAGGAAGCTAATTATTTTAGGCAGATGTTTCTCTTTTCCGTCTCATCCTCTCCACTAGAAGGTAGGAGGGCGGAGGAAGTAGTGAGAGATATAAGTGAAATTAGGGACAGAGAGATAAATCGGAGGGAAAGGAGAAAAAGGATACGTGTTTCAATAAAAGAAAGGATAAGGAGGAAGAAACAAGGACCATGAGAAGTAGAGAAGAAAAGAGGAGGTTACGAAAGGTGATTAGGTTGATGGGAAAAGGAAAGAGGAGGAAAAAGATGATATGGGGAAAAAGACGCAGCAGTAAGGAATTCTTTCCAAACTATAAAAATTGAAAATTAACAAATATACAGAAAGATCAGTGCGAAGGCCAAATTACAGAGGAATAACTTTTTGAGGCTATTAAATCCTTTCGGTCTGGAAAAACCCCAGGCTTGATGCATACCGTAGAGGTATATCAAGTATTTTTTGATATACTAAAAGCTCCATTGTTAGATTGTTTTAACTTCTCCTATAGAAATGGTAGTCTGTCAAGTACTCAGCAGGAAGGTCTGATATATCTATTATTAAAATAAGACCAGATGGCAAATATAAAGACCTGGTCTATCTAAAAAACTGGAGGCCCCTTACACTTCAATGTTGTGATGCAAAAATACTAGTGAAATGTAATGCACTCAGAATTAAAAGGGTTTTACCAGGTATTGTTCATCCTGATCAGACAGGTTTTTTACATGGACGATACATTGGAGATAATACACAACAACGACTAGGAAATCATGAAACATATAAGAACCAGGAATGGGTATTTATAGCAGATTTTGAAAAGGCATTTGATAATGTAAGATTGGATTTTATTTATAAATGCCTGGATTTTTTCAATTTCGGTAATTCTCTTATAAAATGGGTAGAAATAATGTATAGCAACCCCAGGTGTAAAATAGTAAATAACGGCTAATTCTCAGAGTTTTGAATTGTCAAGAGGAGTTAAACGAGGGTGTCCGCTGTCACCATATCTATTCGTTATGGCCATTGAAATGCTAGCTATTAAAATCAGATCCAATAACAACATTAGAGGATTAGAAATCCAAGGCTTAAAAACAAAGGTGTCCATGTATGCCAATGACTCAAATTGTATGTTAAATCCGCAAGCTAGATCCCTGCAATGTCTTATTAAAGATCTAGATAACTTGTCTGTACTCTCTGGACTAAAACCTAATTATGATAAGTGTACAATATTACGTATTGGATCCTTAAAAAATAAAACTTTTACATTACCTTGCAGTTTACCTATAAAATGGGCTAATGGGGAAGTAGACATACTCGGTATTCATATCACAAAAGATATAAATAAGCTCTCCACAATGAATTTCAATAGAAAACTGCAGTTCTCTCTCTGTGGGTCTTTACTTTTCTTGCTTTTTTGAACACCAGTATTTCTACTTGCACATTCTCATCTGCACATCTATCACTCCAGTGTTAATTTGCTAAATTGTAATTACTTCGCTACTATGGCCTATTTATGGCCTTACCTCCTTACTCCATCTGCACACACTGTATATAGATTTTTCTATTGTTATTGACTGTACTTTTGTTTATCCCATGTGTAACTCCATGTTGTTTTTTTGTCGCACTGCTTTGCTTTATCTTGGCCAGGTCACAGTTGTAAATGAGAACTCCTATCATCGCCAAGCCTATCTCCAACCTTTTTAACCTGTCTCTCCTTTCTGGAGAGGTTCCCATTGCTTGGAAGGCAGCCACGGTGTGTCCTTTATTTAAAGGGGGATATCAAGCTCATCCAAACTGTTATAGGCCTATTTCTATTTTGCTGTTTATCAAAGGTTTGGGAAAAACTTGCCAATATTCAATTGACCGGCTTTCTTGATGTCTATAGTATTCTCTTGGGTATGCAATCTGGTTCCCGCTCAGGTTATTGGTGTGTCACTGCAAACTTAAAGGTCCTCAATGATGTCACCATTGCCCTTGATTCCTAGCAATGTTGTGCTGCTATTTCTATTGACTTGGCCAAAGCTTTTGATACGGTAGACCATTCCATTCTTGTGGCACTGCTAGGGAGTATTGGTGTCTCTGAGGGGTCTTTGGCCTGGTTTGCTAACTACCTCTCTCAAAGAGTGCAGTGTATAAAGTCAGAAAATCTGCAATCTCAGTCACCAAGGGAGTACCCCAAGGCTCAATCCTAGGCCCCACACTCTTCTCAATTTACACCAACAACATAGCTCAGGCAGTAGGACGCTCGCTAATCCATTGATATGCAGATGATACAGTCTTATACTCAGCTGGCCCCTCCCCGGATTTTGTGTTAAATGCTCTACAACAAAGCTTTCTTAGTGTCCAACAAGCTTTCTCTACCCTTAACCTTGTTCTGAACATCTCCCAAACAAAGGTCATGTGGTTTGGGAAGAAGAATGCCCCTCTTCCTACAGATGTTATTACTACCTCTGAGGGTTTAGAGCTTGAGGTAGTCACCTCATACAAGTACTTGGGAGTATGGCTAGATGGTGCACTGTTCTTCTCTCAGCACATATCAAATCTGCAGGTTAAAGTTAAATCTAGACTTGGTTTCCTCTATCGTAATCACTCCTCTTTCACCCAAGCTGCCAAACTAACCCTGATTCAGATGACCAACCTACCCATGCTAGATTACGGAGACATCATTTATAGATCGGCAGGTAACGGTGCTCTTGAGCGGCTAGATGTTCTTTACCATTCGGCCATCAGATTTGCCACCAATGCTCCTTATAGGACACATCACTGCACTCTATACTCCTCTGTAAACTGGTCATCTCTGTATAMCCTTCGCAAGACCCACTGGTTGATGCTTATTTATAAAACCCTCTTAGGCCTCATTCCCCCCTATCAGAGATACCTACTGCAGCCCTCATCCTCTACATACAACACCCGTTCTGCCAGTCACATTCTGTTAAAGGTCCCCAAAGCACGCACATCCCTGGGTCGCTCCTCTTTTCAATTTGCTGCAGCTATCGACTGGAACGCGCTGCAACAAACACTCAAACTGGACAGTTTTATCTCGTCAGTCAAAGACTCAATCATGGACACTGTTACTGACAGTTGTGGCTGTAAAGAAGTGCTGCATCAGCAGACTCAAGGGCCCATATTTAYCAAACATCTCAGTGCAGGAGTGCTGATCTAGGATCTTTATGAACAAGGTCATGTGGACAGGGATTTTTATTATTACATTTTTTATTTAACCTTTATTTAACTTGGCAAGTCAGTTAAGAACAAATTCTTATTTACAATGACAGCCTACCAAAAGGAAAAAGGCCTCCTGCGGGGACAAGGGCCTGGGATTAAAATACATGAATAAATACAATATAAATAYAGGACAAAACACACATCACAACAAGAGATACAACAAAACACTACATAAAGAGAGACATAASACAACAACATAGCAAGGCAGCAGCACATGACAACACAGCATGGTAGCAACACAACATAACAACAACATGGTAGCAACACAACATGGTTGCAGCACAAAACATGATACAAACATTATTGGGCACAGACAACAGCGCAAAAGGAAAGAAGGTAGAGACAACAATACATCACATAAAGCAGGATAAAATTCATAAAAATCAGTTTGGATAAAATTCATAAATCTGTTACCATCAGTAATGTAACTTCATTAATTCTCTTCAGGTATGCTTGATGTATACAGTATGTTTTGAAGTACTGCTTAGTGACCATCAGTATTGTAACTTAATTAAAACTCNAGAACAAATTCTTATTTACAATGACAGCCTACCAAAAGGAAAAAGGCCTCCTGCGGGGACAAGGGCCTGGGATTAAAATACATGAATAAATACAATATAAATAYAGGACAAAACACACATCACAACAAGAGATACAACAAAACACTACATAAAGAGAGACATAASACAACAACATAGCAAGGCAGCAGCACATGACAACACAGCATGGTAGCAACACAACATAACAACAACATGGTAGCAACACAACATGGTTGCAGCACAAAACATGATACAAACATTATTGGGCACAGACAACAGCGCAAAAGGAAAGAAGGTAGAGACAACAATACATCACATAAAGCAGGATAAAATTCATAAAAATCAGTTTGGATAAAATTCATAAATCTGTTACCATCAGTAATGTAACTTCATTAATTCTCTTCAGGTATGCTTGATGTATACAGTATGTTTTGAAGTACTGCTTAGTGACCATCAGTATTGTAACTTAATTAAAACTCTTCATGTATGCTTGATTTATACAGTATGTTTTGAAGTACTGCTTAGTGACCATCAGTATTGTAACTTAATTAAAACTCTTCATGTATGCTTGATGTATACAGTATGTTTTGAAGTGGGGTGGCAGGTAGCCTAGTGGTTAGAGCATTGGGCCAATAACCGAAAGGTTGCTGGATCGAATCCTGAGCTGACAAGGTAAAAATCTGCCATTTTGCCCCTGAACAAGGCAGTTAACCCACTGTTCCTAGGCCGTCATTGTAAATAAACATTTGTTCTTAACTGACTTGCCTAGTTAAATAAAAAAAATAGTGCACTGTGTGTGTTGTTTTGGATGATTATGATGGTATTGATGATGCTGATGACTGTTTGCATTTATTATGATGATTGATAATGGTGATTAAACCAGCCTAATGAGCCTAATGATGTGGCAGTTGATGAAGATTATATTGTTGTTGATGATGATGATTTTATTTTTGTTGTTGTTGATGACGATGATGTTTTATTTTTGTTGTTGTTGATGATTATTTAATGATGATGTGAGATTGAACTCCCGAGAGCCTGCAGTAAATGGCTTTCATTTGGCCAAACTATCACCATGATGAAGACAAAAATAATTGAGTTGTATCAAACAAATATTGATATTGTTTATGATCTCTTATAAATGTTATTTTTCATCTGCAGTGAAAACACACATACGTATTGTGAAACCATGTATATTGTTGAAATTGAAAGTAAAAAAAACTTAACATTTCACAATATCTTGTTACTGGAGGATAATGAATAAAAACCAATCAATTAAAAACATTATTTGGTTAAAAACACTATTTGGTGAAAAGGATTATTTGGTTTAAAACATTATCTGGTGTCATGAGAAACACTTTCCATCATAGAAAAGCAGTATTGCTTGTTCACTTGGAATCTGCTGTAGACCGTGTTAATCAGCTGTTATATGTAGGGCTGTATGTATCAAGCGTCTTAGAGCACGAGTGCCGATCTAGGATCAGGCCCTCCCTGTCCATGTAGTCTTATTCAATGGGATCTAAAAGGCTAAACTGAT
This sequence comes from Salvelinus sp. IW2-2015, assembly GCF_002910315.2. Lineage (NCBI taxonomy): Eukaryota > Metazoa > Chordata > Actinopteri > Salmoniformes > Salmonidae > Salvelinus > Salvelinus sp. IW2-2015. The sequence continues at coordinate 116,235 of NW_019943935.1, forward strand.
CCTAAATCAGCAATGTTACTCTGAGACACTTGATACATTATTCGGTCCCTGGGGCCTGTTGCACAAAACTAGGATAAGGGATTAAGCCAGGATATCTTGGTGATCCTGGCTCAATTGATCCGTAATCCGGTTGCACTAAAGATGGATAGGGGGCAGGAGGATATGTTATGGTATAAATTACCATGGAGATTTATTCTGTGGAGCTAGCCTTTTTCTTTTTCTTCTTGTACTGAATGTCTATGTCTGCCAGTTCTATTTGGTGCCGGAGGTGGTTGCCATACAACTTTCTGATAG
>NW_019943936.1:0-7499 GCF_002910315.2 Salvelinus sp. IW2-2015
GGAGATAACAGTGTAAACAATGGAGTTCAAGAGCATTAACACTTTGAATAGATATCAACATGTAAACATGGTCTGCAGACTATATTAAACATGTAGAACATGGTCTCAGACTATATCAACATGTAAACAATGGTTTCAGACTATATCAACATGTAAACATGGTTTCAGACTATAATCAAACATTAAACATGGTATCAGAACTATATCAACATGTTAAACATGGTACAGACATAATCAAACATGTAAACATGGTTCAGACTATATCAACAATGTATAACATGGTTTTCAGACTATATAACATGTAAACATCGTTCAGACTATATTCAACATGTAAACATGGTTTCAGACTATATCAACATTACAACATGGTTTCAGACTATATCAACATGTAAACATGGTTCAGACTATACTCAACAGTAAACATTGGTTTCAGTACTATATCAAGCATGTAAACATGGTTTCAGACTATATCAACATGTAAACATGGTTCAGACCTATATCAACATGTAAACAATGGTTTCAGACTTATATCACATGTAAACGATGGTTTCGAGACTATAATCAAACATGTAAACATGGTTTTCCAGACTACAGTCAACATGTAAACATGGTTTTTTCAGACTATATCAACATGTAAACATGGTTTTCAGACTATATCAACATGTAAAACATGGTTTCAGAACTATAATCAAACATGTACATGGTTTCAGACTACATAACATGTAAACATGTTTCAGACTAAATCAACATGTAAACATGGTTTCAGACTATACAACATGTAAACATGGTTTCAGACTATACTCAACATGTAAACATGGTTTCAGACTATATCAACAGTAAATCATGGTTTCAGACGTATGATCAACATGTAAACATGGTTTCAGACTATATCAACAATGTAAAACATGTTTCCAGACTATATCAACAGTGTAAGACATGGTTTTCCCAGACTACATCAACATTAACCATGGTTTCAGACTAATATCAACATGTAAACATGGTTTCAAGATATTAACACTAGAAATAGAATCACAGTTAAAACATCGGTTTCAGACTACATCAACATGAAAACATGGTTTCAGACTATATCAACATGTAAAGCATGGTTTCCAGACTATATCAACATGTAAACATGGTTTCAGAAAGATATCAACATGTAAACATGTTCAGACTATATTCAACTATGAATAACATGGTTTCAGACTATATCAGACATGTAAACAGGTTTCAGACTATATCAAACATGTAAGACATGGTATTTCAGACTAACTCAACATGTAAAGCATGGTTTCAGACTATATCAACATGTTAGAACATGGTTTCCAGCAACTATTAACACTAGAATAGATATAACATGTAAACATTGGTTTCAACTAGTAATATCAAACAATGTAACATACGGTTTCAAGACCTTATCAACATGTAAACATCGGTTTTCAGGACTACATCAAACATTAAACATGCGGTTTTCAGAAAGCTATATCAACATGTAAACATGGTTTCAGACTATATCAACAGTAAACATGGTTTCAGAGCTATATTCAACAATGTAAACATGGTTCAGACTCATAGTCAACATGTAAACATGGTTTCATGACTATATCAACAGTAAACATGGTTTCAGACTATATCAACATGTAAACATGGTTCAGACTAATAACAACATGTAAACATGGTTTCAGAACTATATCAAACATGTCAACATGGTTTCCAGACTATATCAACATTGTATAAACATGGTTTCAGACTATATTCAATCATGTTAAACATGGTTTCAGACTATAATCAAGCATGTAAACATGGTTTCAGACTACATCAACATGTAAACATGGTTTCAGACTATATTCAACATGGTAAAACATGGTTTTCAGACGTATATCAAACAATGTAACATGGTTCAGACTATATCAAGCATGTAAACATGGTTTCAGACTATATCAACATTGTAAAGCATGGTTTCAGACTATATTCATCATGTAAACATGGTTTCAGACTAATATCAACATGTAAACTGGTTTCCAGACTAAATATCAACATGTAATGACAATGGTTTCAGACTAATATCACACATGTAAGACAATGGTTTCCAGAGCTATCCAACATGTATAAATGGTTTCAGACTATAATGCAAACTGAATGGTTAAAGCATGGTATCAGACTCATATCAACATGTTAATAACCATGGTTTCAGACTATCATCAAAAATGTAAGACATGGTTTCAGACTATATCAACAAATGTAAAACATGGTATCAAATATATCAACATGTAAACATGGTTTCAGACTATTAACACTTAAGAATAGATAGAAACATGTAAACATGGTTTTCAGACTATATCAACATGTAAACATGGTTTCAGACTATATCAACATGTAACATGGTTCAGACATAATAACATGTAAAGCATGGTTCAAGACTAATCAACATGTAAACATGTTTCTCAGACTATTACACTAGAAAAAGATATCAACATGTAAAACATGGTTTCAGACTATATCAACATGTTAAACATGGTTTCAGACCTATAATTACCAGTAATACATGGGTTTCAGACTATATCAAACATGTAAAATCATGGTTTCAGACTAATTAACTACTACGAATAGAATATCACATGTAAAGCATGTTTCAGACCTAATAATATACATGTAAACATGTTCCAGACTATAATAAATGTAAAGCCTGGTTCAGACAAGATCCATGTAAAACATGGTTTCAGACTATATCAACATGTAAACATGTTTCGAGAACTATATCAACAATGTAAACATGGTTCCAGACTATATCAAGCATGTAAACATGGTTTCACCGACTATATCAACACATGTAAATCATGGTTCCAGACTTTATCAACATGTAAAACATGGTTCAGACATATCAACATGTAAACATGGGGTTTTCATGACTACATCAACATGTAAACATGGTTCAGACTATATCAACCATGTTAACATGGTTTCAGACTATATCAACATGTAAAACATGGTTTCAGAACTATTAACATATAAAGATATCAACATGTAAACATGGTTCGACTATAATAACATGTAAAGCATGGTCCTCAGACTATATCAAAACATGAAACATGGTTTCAGACTATATCAAACATGTAAAACATGGTTTCAGACTATATCAACAATGTAAACATTGGTTTCCAGACATATCGAAAATGTAAACTGGTTTCAAACTATATCAACATGTAAACATGGTTTCAGACTATATCAACATGTAAACATGGTATCAGACTATATCAACATGTATAACATGGTTTCGACTATATCAACATGTAAACATGGTTTCAGCTATATCAACATGTAATCATGGTATCAGACTATATCAGACATGTAAACAGTGGTTTCAGATAAGATCAACATGTAAACATGGTTTTCAGACTAATATCAACTGTAAACATGGTTTCAGACATATCTAAACAATGTAAACAATGGTTTCAGACTATATCAACATGTAAACATGTAATCAGACATATTCAACACATGTAAACAGTGGTTTCAGACTATTAACACTAGAATAGATATCAACATGTACATGGTATCAGAGCTATATCAACAAATGTAAATCATGGTAATCAGACTATATCAAACATGTAAACATGGGTTTCAGACTACATCAAATTAAACTGGTTTCAGACTATAATCAACATTAAACATGGTACAGACAATATCAACATGTAGAACATGTCAGCTATATCTAACAATGTAAACATCGGTTTCGACCTAAATATCAACATGGTAAACATGGGTTTCAGCCCTATACAACATGTAAACATGGTTCAGACTATATCAATCATGTAAACATGGTTTTGTCAAGACTATAACAACATTAACGGTTCAGACTATATCACATGTAGAACATGGTATCGAGACTATATTCAACAGTAAACATGGTTTCAGACTATATTCTAACATGAACATGGTTTCATGACTATATCAAACATGTAAAACATGGTTCCAGACTAATCAACATGTAAACATGGTTTTCAGACTACATCAACATGTAACATGGTTCCAGACATATCAAGCATGTACACATGGTATCAGAACTATATCAACATGTAAACCATGGTTTTCAGCTACATCTAAACATGTAAACAATGGTTTCAGACTATATCAACAGTAAACATGGTATCAGACTATATGCAACATGTAAGACATGGTTTCAGATAAATAATCACAAACATGTAAACATGGTTTCAGACTATAATTCAAATGTAATGGTTTCAGACTAATTCAACATGTAACATGGTTTCCAGACTATATCACATGTAAACATGGTTTCAGTACCATATCAACAATGTAAAACATGGTTTCAGACTAGATCAACATGTTAAAAACATGGTTTCAGACTAATTATCAACATTAAACATGGTTCAACTATAATCAACATGTAAATCATGGTTTCAGACTCATCAACATGTAAACATGGTTTCAGAACAATCAACATGTAAAACATGGGTGTCAGACATATCAACATAGTAAACATGTTTCAGACGATATCAACATGGTAAACCATGGTTCAGACTATATCAACATGTAACAATGGTTTCAAGACTACATCAACATGGTAACATGGTCTCAGACTATAATCAACATGTAACCATGGTTTAACTATATCAACATGTCAAACATGTTTCAGACGATAACTACTAAGAGAAAGTGAAAATTTAACCATTGACAAAAGGAAAATTCTTGTCATTTAGCTTTTATTTCAGAATTGTGAGATTTACCTGCAGAACATTAATAAGACTGTAAATACTGTTGTTACTAAAAGCAATTGCATATGCACTACTGCTTTCTGTGGGGGCCCTTAAATGACATAAAATAGGTCATAATAAACAAATTTATTTCAAATCAAGAGAAATGTCAGAGAAGAATGATACGAAGCTGCTAAAGTCATTAAAATAACCTGCACCAATATTCAACCCCCACGGACCTGGTGTCTCTTCTCAGTGTGGGCTGTTCCGTGTGATGTGTCCGCTGTGTGTTGTAGCTGCTGCTCTGTCGTGCTGTGTGTGTGTGTTTTTAGTGTGTGTGTGTGTGTGTGTGTTTCCTCTTTTGTTGTGTGGTTGTTGTGGGCGTGTGTGTGTGTGTGTGTGTGTGCTTGCGGTGTGTGCCTATGATGTGCGGTGTGTGTTGTGTGGTGCGTATGTGCTGTGGTGCTGTGTGTGTGGTGTTTGCGTAGAGCAATACAGAATAGAGCCGCACTAAGGCTGCTGGGCTCTAGGGGACAGGACGCACTGCCTAATCCCCGTGTCATTCCAACTAGGAGGTAAGAAGGAACTTTATATCATTAGACCCCTACAGATTGTTTCAGTTGAGGAATCCCATTCCACGTATTAATTTCTATATAACAGGTTGGTTCAGCTGCTAAGAATCTGTTTCAGACATTTCAATTCTTATATTACAAGTTTCCACTTTGACACTTACCGAGCTTTTTTGTGTCGATTGTTGACAGAAAATGACAAAGAAACCGTGTCTTATTTCAGTAGTAACAAAATCTAAAAGAATACAAGGAGTCTGAGTACTTTCACAAGGCACACACACACACATAACACACTCACAAAACACAAACACAACACAACAAACACACACACACACACACACAAACACCACACACACAAAACACACACACACAAACACACACACACGCGCAAACATCACACACGCGCAAACACACACACGCACAACACACACACACACCACAAACACAAACACACAACACACAGCGTGTGCCACACGCATGCACAGACCATAACACACCACACAAACACGACACACACAAACATGATCACAACACACCCAGTGGAAAGTTTTCAAGCTGTATAGTTTGTTTTGGACCGTGCTGCCATGGCAATGGCCTTCTGAGCAGGCAGGTCTGTTGAATGCTGTTGAATGTTATGCTGGCACAATGTTAAATTTTTTTTGATTTTATTACAGTTTTTTACACTTTGGCCACTAATTTCAGAACCCTGTGTGTTCATTTCTTCAAAACTCTAGACCACAAAACCAAACGGTCATCACTTTTGTAACACAGGCTGTCATGTTCAAATAATTGCATGTGCCTAACCTGGTTAAATAAAGGAGAAATAAAAATAAAAAAATAAAAAATGGTATATCTTTAAAGAAACCTTTGCACTTGCGAATCAGTTGGTTTCAAATAACTAATTATCATGAATACTATAAGTGAACATTAAAGAAAAAAATAAGCAAAACACGTTGTTGTGGTTTGCCATTAAACGAATGCTTGGGAGACGCCCCAAACAATGGAAAGAAGGTACTCTGGTCAGATGAACAAACATGTAGCTTTGGCACCAGAAAAATGCATGTCTGGCGCAAACCCAACACCTCTCTCATCACCCCCGGGGAACATATCCCATCAGGAAGCATGGTATGGCATCATCATTGGGATTTTTTCATCCCATCCCAAACATCACCATGTGTGCGGCACTGATCTAATACGAGGTCTGCGTCCCACCATACCGTCTTCCGAATTAGCCATGGTGACGTTTGCCCCTTGTTGTCCAGGTACTTGGATGGTTGCCCGCTGGCCAATTGAATTCCGACCTCTCCTCCTTGTCTTGGCCAGGTTGAAGCCTGCCTCATCCAAAAATAGGAATTTGTGATGGTTTTTGTCAGCATCCAGCTCGATCACCCTCTGAAAATACATTTTGGAAAGAGAATTACTGATTGCAATGATGTAGAATTTTGGGGGAATTTTTCACAACTAGCCTCTTGAAACTGAACATACCTGAACATACTCAGTCCTCAGTTGCTTCACTCTGTCTGCATTTCTTTCAAAATGCACACGGTATAGCTGTTTTAGAGACACCTGGTGCCCTTTCAGCATGCGTGCAATAGTCTGCAAACTTATGGCTTCCACACTGTTGAACATGTCATTATAGTCCATGATGTTCTGCCGAACTTCTGTAAAGCGAATATAATTTCTGGCCTGAACCAAATTGACCACAGACCTCTCTTGTTGGTCAGTCAGAATTTTGCCTCTGCCTCCCCTATTTGGCCTAGTCTCAATTCTGCAGGGAAAATTGTAGTAAGAACACATTTAGTCACATCACCTACTGTGTGGTACACATTGGCATGTAGTATACAATCATTTGACATTTGAGAGTAGCCTAATGTTTAATGCATGATGAAGACTTACCGGTTCTCATTGCGGAACGTTCTGATGATTGAGGCAACGGTTGATCTTCTGAGGTTTGGTTGAATCATTGTAGCTCCCTCAGTCATTGTCATGCCATGATTTACGACATGGTCTACAACTATTGCTCGGATTTCATTGGACACTCTTTGCTGTTGCTGCCGCTGTCTTGGTCCGTGTCCTTGTCCTCTACCACGTTGCCCCACACCTCTCAAACCAGGCCCACAACCACCTCTCAGAAGGGGTGCTTGTCCTCTACCACGTTCCCCCACACCTCTCAAACGAGGCCCACGACCACCTCTCAGAAGGAGTGCTTGTCCCCTGC
>NW_019943936.1:13585-15269 GCF_002910315.2 Salvelinus sp. IW2-2015
GCATACATACACTCACCGGCCACTTTATTAAAACTTCTGCGGGATCGGTGTCCCATCCACGGGACGGTTGAGTTAACGTAGGCTAATGCGATTAGCATYAGGTTGTAAGTGACAAGAACATTTCRCAGGACATAGACAKATCTGATATTGGCAGAAAGCTTAAATTCTTGTTAATCTAACTGCACTGTCCAATTTACAGTAGCTATTACAGTGAAAAAATACCCTGCTATTGTTTGAGGAGCGTGAGCAGTTTTGAACATGAAAAGTTATTAATAAACATATTAGGCATATTTGGGCAGTRTTGAMACAACATTTTTAACAGAAACGCAATGGTTCATTGGATCAGTCTAGAACTTTGCACATACACTGCTGCCATCTCGTGGCAAAAATKTAAATTGCAGTTGGGCTGGAATAATACATTATGGCCTTTCTCTTGCATTTCAAAGATGATGGTACAAAAAATTACAAAAGAACAGTTGGTTTCTTCTTTGAATTATCTTTTACCAGATCTATTGTGTTATTTTCTACTACATTCCTTTCACATTTCCATAAACTTCAAAGTGTTTACTTTCAAATGGTACCAAGAATATGCATATCCTTGCTTCAGGTCCTGAGCTACAGGCAGCTAGATTTGGGTATGTCATTTTAGGCAAAGATTTGAAAAAAAGGGGCTAATCCTTAAGAGGTTGTTTAAGTACACCTGTGTGTTAACGCAAATAGCCTGCTCCTTCAAACAATGAATCATGTGGCTGCCTGCAACTCAATATATAGAGTAAATAGAGTAGAGAGCTTTAGTTGTTGTTCGACCAAACATTAGAATGGGCAAGATGCGTAGCAACTTTGGCAGTGGTATGATTGTTGGTGCCACACATGGTGGTACCAGCATCTCAGAAACAGCTGTCCTCCTGGGATTTTTACTCACTACAGTCTCTAGAGTTTACAGCGAACGGTGCAATAAACAAAACACATTCAGTGAGCGTCAGTTCTGTGGCCAAAAACACCTTGTTAATGAGAGAGGTCAGAGGAGAATGTCCAGACTCATTCAAGCTAACAGAAAGGCCACAAATGGTGTGCAGAAGGGCATCTCTTAATGTACAACACCGTGAATAATTCAGGCTGTTGTGGAGGCAAAAGGGGATCCTACTCAGAACTAGATAGGTGTARCTAATAAAGTGGCCGGTGAGTGTACAGTAATGTCAAATCTGAAAAAATGGTCTGGAAAAGTGGTACATGGGACCATAGAAACAGTGAAAACAGTGTCTGATAAAGAATGATGATGAAATATTACATCCATAGATAATGTTGTCCAATTGGTTCATATTCCACGATAATTGMTGTCAATGGATCTCGTTACCCTGAAACTTTCATGATCTAAACATGGAATATTGTTTGTCAGTTTCCATAAAACTATGCATTAAGAGTAATGCAACAATTACTTAGCATTTTGAGCGGTTGCATAAATTGATAGTTAGATCATTGTAATGAAATGAATAGACAGTCATCTCAGATGTAATGTGTGAACTGCATTTTGAAATGGTAATACTCTGACGTTGTGTCATTTTGAACAGGTGACTTTAGTTCAAGGAACAATTGATCTAAGCTTTATGTGTATTGTATCCAAGAAATTGGAAAAAGTGTCCAGAGGTATGAAAAATGTGCATTTTGATCATCGTTTGTGAGTTTT
>NW_019943936.1:15879-22650 GCF_002910315.2 Salvelinus sp. IW2-2015
CTTTTAGTGTATTTCTCCACTTAAATAATGTAATTTAACAAGTTTAGTGTGATTCTTTCCACTATAACATGTATGATACTTAGTGTGATATATTAACAATGGTTTAGTGTGATTCTCCCACTATAACATTACGTAATATTAACAACGTTTAGTGTGATTCTCCACTATACATATGTAATATTAACAATGTTTAGGTGATTTCCACTATACATTATGTAATATGAATAACTTTTAGTGTGATTCTCACTATAATACATTATGTAATATTAATACATTTGTGTCGAGAACGAGACGTGTTCTTTATACAGTAGAGTAACTGACACAAGAAAAACTAAAACAACCATGGTTGAATGTGTGTGTAGTGTGTGTTGTATTTGTGTATGTGTGTGTGTGTGTGTGTGTGTGTGTGTATGTGTGTGTGTATGTGTGTGTGTGTATGTGTGTGTGTATGTGTGTGTGTGTGAAGAACAATCAACAACAGTAGGTGAAGAAGAACACACAACAATGCTTACTACCAAAGTGGGTTATGCATCAGCGCGTCCACTACATGCTGTATTGTATTCTATTAGACACTAGGTCATTTTTACATAATATTCGGTAGTTGTTTATTAAGGAGGGAGATGTTGGAGGTTGATTATTGGCTTGTGATGATTGTTGTTGTTGACTATTTCCACTGGTGTTGGTTTGTGATGAGTCAGGTATTCCACCCCCAGAAAGCCTGAGTCACTCTGGTGTGCTTCCCAGATGGAAACCTATTCCCTATATTGTGCACCATGGGCCGTGGTCAACAGTAGTGCACTTCATAGGTAACAGGGCGAGACTTGGGATGCAGCCTGTGTATGGTGAAGTGATATTTGCTCATTAAAAAAGTGTTCTGTACGTACTTTCAGATGTCTCTGTGTGTGTGTGTGTGTGTGTGTGTTTGTGTGTGTGTACAGATGTAGAATCCTAATTTGATCACCCTGTTGCAGAGAACTTTCCTGCAATGAAGGAAATGTAAAACTTGTAGTGTATTTGGCATTTAAAGTTTGTAAATTCCACGTAAAAATGTCAGACTTGATTTTCCCTTATGAAAAATGTCCATTAACTATAATCCACATTACAATATACATTATAGTCCACATTATAATCCACATTATAATTCACAATTCCTGTTAGCTGCAGGATTTCTTTCTTATTTATGTGCGTGTCCACGTCTCTGCGAGTGCCCCCCGTGTTCACACACATTTTGTGTGTGTGTGCGTGCGTACAATATGTGTGTGTATCAAGTGTGCTGTATGTTCTCAAAGACCTGATGAACCTGAGAAAAGATTCCTTGAAGAGGACCAACAGACAGGGTGTGATGTGAAACAGCCTCTCCTTAAAGGTTACCATATGGTTATGACTGAATCATCTGAGGTGTGATTTTTACAACGGGCAGACAGAGCTACACCAAATGTTCTCCCTCCACTGTTGCAGTAGATGTACAATATCCATTGGTACCAATCTGCAATAGCTCCGCTTTATAGCATAAAAAGTGGCGGGGCTGCCATTTGGACAGGGGGAAAAAGGACAATCTGTAGTTGCTACATCAATTTTTAGACTTATAAATTCATGATGCGTATCCATTGATTCTTGAAGGATATAACTTATAAATTACATCCTTCTGCCCGTCATTGTAAATAAGAATTTGTTCTTAACTGACTTGCCTAGTTAAATAAAGGTTCAATAAAAAATGTATAAAAACATGTTGCATAATCCTACTTCAACCTTTTTTACCCAATCATAACTAAACATATAAATAATAACAGTCTTACTCAAATGAATGTAAACAAAGTTAATGTAAACAAACACTATATAGCCTCAAAACTATTGTGTTGAAATCCTGGATGGTCTATGGTCCCTGCATCCARAGCTCCGTCAATTCATGTGAGAGTGGTGACATTTCTACAGCCCAATCCCTCAAATTTCTTCACAGGAAAAAAGTGGTGGGGGATTAATGCTTTGTTTCGCTTTCAGTCGGTCAACCTGTGTCCAAACACAGCTATGGCGAGTTTGCCCGCTAGCCTGACAAGGCCAATGAACACCATGCCTCACTGGAAGCCCCGAATTCATTCCTTCAATTCTTCACATCCACTGAGCAGAACAATGCATTTTTTTTTTTTAAAGCAAGCATTGGTATGCAAAATCAGACTCCAACTGTCTCACTTAAGGATTAATTCTCCTCCTTCTGGGTGTGTTAAAGTTTGGTAACTATACTGAACAAAAATATAAACAAAACATGTAAAGTGTTGGTCCCATGTTTCATGAGCTGAGATACATTTTCCATAGGCACAAAAAGCTTATTTATCTTACATTTTGTGCACAATTTTGTTTACATCCCTGGTAGTGAATATTTCTCCTTTGCCAAAATAATCCATCCACCTGAAAGGTCTGGCATATCAAGAAGCTGATTAAACAGCATGATCATTACACAGGTGCACCTTGTGCTGGGGACAATAAAAGGCCACTCTAAAATGTGCAATTTTGTAACACAACACAATGCCACAGACGGGAGCTTCGTATTTGGCATGCTGACTGCAGGAATTTTCACCAGAGGTGTTGCCAGAGAATTGCATGTTCATTTATCTACCATGTTGTTTTAGAGAATTTGGAAGTATGTCTATCCGGCCTCACAACAGCWGACCACGTGTAACCARGCCAGCTCAGGACCTCRACAACCGGCTTCTTCACKTGAGGGATTGTCTGAGACCACCCACCTGGAGAGCTGATGAAAATGTGGGTTTGCATAACCAAAACATTTCTACTCAAACTGRCAGAAACCGTCTCTGGGAAGTTCATCTGCGTGCTCATTGTCCTCACCAGGGTCTTGACTTGACTGCAGTTTGGCATCATAACAGACTTCAATGGMKAAATGCTTACCTTCGATGGCCACTGGAACACTGGAGAAGTGTGCTCATCATGGATTAATCCCGGGTTTTAACTGTACCGGGGCAGATGTCCGAAAACGTGTTTGGCGTAGTGTGAGCGAGCAATTTGCTGTTGTCAACGTTGTGAACAGAGTCCCCCAAGGTGGCAGTGAGTATTATGGTTATGGTATGGGCAGGCATTAGCTACGAACAATGAACACAATTGCATTTTATCGATGGCAATTTGAATGCATAGAGATACTGTGACGAGATCCTGAGGCCCATTGTCCTGCTATTCATCACCCTCCATCACCTCATGTTTCAGCATGATAATGTACGGTCCCATGTCGCAAGGATCTGTACACAATTCAGCTGAAAATGTACCAGTTCTTCCATGGCATGCATACTCACCAGACATGTCACCCATTGAGCATGTTTGGGATGCTCTGGATTGACGTGTACGATAGCGTGTTCCAGTTCCCAGCAATATCAAGGAACTTCACACAATCATTGAAGAGAAGTGGGACAAAATTCCACATTCCACAATCAACAGCTTGATCAACTCTATGCGAAGGAGATGTGTCACGCTGCATGAGGCAAGCGGTGGTCATACCAGATACTGACTGGTTTTCTGATCCACGCCTACCTTTCTTTTAAAGATATCTGTGATCAAAATAATTCCCAGTCATGTGAAATCCATAAATTAGGGCCAAATGTATTTAATTTGACTGATTTCCTATATGAAATGTAACTCAGTAAAATCTTTGAAATTGTTGTATGTTGCATTTATATTTTTGTTCAATGTACTTTTGTGAAATTCCCTACCAATTTGTTACTTATTCTTCAGCCTCGCTAAGCAGTTGTAAGTAAGTTGACTAGCACGAACAATTCAATGACGGCTTTAAAGCCAGGTTCGAGTTCATGACCTTGCCCACAGTCATGCAGTTCACATTACATTTACATTTTACATTTAAGTCATTTAGCAGACGCTCTTATCCAGAGCGACTTACAAATTGGAAAGTTCATACATATTCATCCTGGTCCCCCCGTGGGGAATGAACCCACAACCCTGGCGTTGCAAGCGCCATGCTCTACCAACTGAGCCACACGGGACCACATGTCTTTGAATGATACTCACAAGTGTTGTCTTGTATGTCTCAACTGGGTGCATGTTCAGGCTGAAAATGCCCTGGTTGAATCAGCTTGTGCGTCCACTGTCGCTGGGCGTGTAGCCTTCCTTAGAACGCTTGTTGGGACTGAGGTTGACTTTCTCATGGTCGGATCACATGGAGCTATTCTTACAGCATGGCGACATCAGTGTTTTACCTCACAGTGTTTTACATCACAGTGTTCTACCTCACATTGTTCTACCTCACAGTAGTCACGGGTGTTCTACCTCAGGGTTCACAGTGTTCTACCTCAGTGTTCACAGTGTTCTACCTCACAGTGTTCTACCTCACAGTATTCACGGTGTTCTACCTCACAGTATTCACGGTGTTCTACCTCACAGTATTCACGGTGTTCTACCTCAGTGTTCTTGGTGTTCTACCTCAGTGTTCTTGGTGTTCTACCTCAGTGTTCTTGGTGTTCTACCTCCGTGTTCACGGTGTTCTACCTCACAGAATTCACGGTGTTCTACCTCACAGTATTCATGGTGTTCTAACTCACAGTATTCACCGTGTTCTACCTCACAGTGTTCTACCTCACAATGTTCAGTGTTTTACCTCACAGTGTTTTACCTCAGTGTTCACGGTGTTCTACCTCACAGTGTTCTACCTCACAGTATTCACAGTATTCTACCTCAACATTCATGGTGTTCTTCCACAGTGTTCACAGTGTTCTACATCACAGTATTCACGGTGTTCTACCTCGCAGTATTCACGGTGTTCTAACTAACAGTATTCGTGGGTGTCAAGAGTGGTGTGTCTTAAATACCCTGACCTAGTGAGATATACATGGCAGAGGCTTCAAGCTAGTCGTCTTGACTACTTTCTTATGCCATTCTCTCTGGCACCAAAAGTTAAAAATGTGTCGATAAGGGACAGAATGTAGTCGGATCATCACATAATTGGCATATATATTACTCTTACAGAATTTCCACGTGGGCGAGGATATTGGAAATTTAATCAAATCCTACTAGATGATAAATTGTTTAGAACTCGAATTTATAACTGACTTTTTCAAACATAACATAGGTACAGCAGATCCCKTTATTGTATGGGACACTTTTAAATGTGCCTTTAGATGCCATGCAATTCAATACTCATCTATAAAACAAAAGCAATTTAGATCAAMWYWKCATATTAAACAAAGGAAGTTGAAGGACTAACAGTACAGTTAGATAGCAATAAAAACGGTACCATAGAGGCACAGAATAAGTTAGAGGAAAAACAAAAAGAAATGGAGGAACTTATTCAAGAAAGATCCAGTATAATATATTATAAAAATAAAGTGAACTGGATGGAATATGGGGAAAAATGCACCAAATTCTTTTTCAATCTTCAATATAGAAATGCTACCAAAAAAAGTGTATTGAAACTTGTTAGAAATGATGGAGTCAACCATGATTCACCAAATTATATTTTGAAAGAGGAAGTAAAGTATTTTAAGACATCTGTTTTCGTTTCAGTCTCCTCCATTCTCCACTACGTGAAACTAATTGTTGGATTTTTTTCCCTAATAATAATGTAAAATTATACATCTGTACAGAACGACTCATGTGAAGCCAAATTACAGAGGAGGCACTTCTTTGAATGCAAGTTAAAGCCTTTAAGTCATGGGAAACTCCAGGGCTGGATGACATACCAGTGGAAGTACAAACCAAACCTTTTTGATATACTCAGGAGGACCTATAGCATGTTAACCAATCCTATATAAATGTTAATTGGACCATTTATCGGAACAACGCACCAGAAGGTCTTGATCTCATTATTAATGAAACAGGACCCAAGTGGTATATATAAAGATCCAGTCCATTTAAAAGAAATCTGGAGACCTCTTAAACACCTTCAGTGTTGTGATGAAAAAATCCTAGCAAAATGCTTGGCGCATAGAATTACAAAAGCATTGTCAGATATTATTCATCCTAATCAGACAGGTTTTTTACATGGACGATACATTGYAGATAATATAAGACAAGTACTGGAAACAATAGAARAKTATYAAATATCGGGGACACCAGGCCTGGTWTTCATAGCTGATTTTGAAAAGGCTTTTGATAAAGTARAACTGGAGTTTATATATAAATGCCTAGAATATTTCAATTTTGMGGAATCTCTTATAAAATGGGTTAAAGTTATGTATAGTAACCCTCGGTGTAAAATAGTAAATAATGGCTACATCTCAGAAAGTGTTAAACTGTCAAGAGGAGTAAAACAAGATTGCCCACTATCGGCATATTTTATTATTATGGCCATCGAAATGTTAGCTGTTAAAATTAGATCAAACAATACTATTAAGGGATTAGAAATCCGTGGCTTAAAAACMAAGGTGTCATTGTACGCRGATGATTCATGTTTTCTTTTAAAACCACAATTAGAATCTCTCCACGGCCTCATAGAGGATCTAGATACTTGTRCTAACCTATCTGGATAAAAAAACAAATTATGATAAGTGATACGTATAGGATCACAAAAAAATGCTAATTTTACATTACTATGTAGTTTACCAATTAAATGGTCTGACGGAGATGTGGACATACTCGGTATACAAATCCCAAAAGAAAGAAATMATCTCACTCCAATGCATTTTTAAAGAAAGTTAGCAAAAATAGATCTCTCTACCATGGAAAGGAAAATACCTGTCTATTTGTGAAAAAATCACCCTGATTAACTCTTTAGTCATATCACAGTTTACCTATTTGCTTATGGTTTTGCCTACACCA
>NW_019943936.1:22696-30738 GCF_002910315.2 Salvelinus sp. IW2-2015
TCACCTGATTACTCTTTAGTACCTATCACAGTCCTTACCTATTTTGCTTATCGGTTTGCCTACACAAGTAGACATGCTCTTTGCAACCAAAAATATTCATTTTTATTTGGAATGGCAAGCAGATAAAATTAAAAGGGCCTATTTTATATCACAAACTATTGTCTTTCGGAGGGCAGAAATGATTAACTATTAAGCATTAGACCTCGCACCACTAAAGGCATCAGTCATACAAAAGTTATACTTAAATCCAAACTGGTTCTCTAGTAAATTGGTAGGAATGTCTCATCCCATGTTCAAGAAGGGCCTTTTTCCCTTTATTCAGATTACTGCTGCTCACTTTCGYTTGTTTGAAAAGGAAATAATCTCCAAAATATCTTRATTTTTTAAACAAGCCTTAGAAAGTTGGTTGCAATTTCAGTTTAATCCACCAGAAAAGACAGAACAAATAATACAACAAATATTGTGGTTAAACTGAAATATACTAATTGATTTGTTTAAATGTTTAAAAAATATATAATTTTCACATACAGCTAACACAGACATATGGAAATGTCTGCTCAACCCAAAATTACAACCAACTAATTGCAGCATTACCACAGAAATGGAAGAGGCAAGTAGAAGGGGAAAAAGGAGGGAACTTGTATGTCGGCTCTGTATTAAAGAACATAAATGGTTAAAGAAAAGTGTGATAAATAAAAACATATACCAATTTCATTTKAGGACCAAAAAAATGACAGCTGTGCCATATAAATTGCWAAATAGTTGGGAAGAGATTTTTGATGTACCCATTCCATGGCACARGGTTTATGAATTGATACGCAAAACAACGCCGGATTCAAAACTTTGAATTTTTCAATTTAAATTACTGTACAAAATTCTTTCAACCAATAGAATGTTATATATATGGGGGATACAATCTTCCCAGCTCTGCAGATTTTGCTGCGAACAGACAGAATCATTAGTTCACTTGTTTTGGTACTGTCTATATGTAGCTTGTTTTGGGTCGCAGGTTCAGGAATGYCTGAAGAATCACAACATTTACCTTGAGCTAACTCTGCAGATAGCACTGCTGGGTGATCTGAAAAGTCAATCGATCAATAATATAATAATTATTTGAGCAAAAATGTTTATTTTTAATTTACAAGAATAGAATAGAAAGGTTCAGTACTTTTGTGAAGCATCACAGCACAGTTGAAAAATATATGGCAAATGGAAATCCAAAATGGGTGATGTTGAGAGATAGATGGGAGGGGTTGAATGGAGCTGAAGGGTGAGACTAATAACAAGATAACCAATGTAAAACATACGGGGTCTGTAAAATGTATATAGGTTCACAAAATTTGTGAAATAGCACAGTTACAAATAGAAATCAAACTGGAGGGACATCAGAAATAGAGGAAGGACTAAAAACAAACAAAATATAACTATTGTAAAATAGATTGTGTCTMTAAAATGTGTATAATATGTTTAAACTGAAGGTAGAAGCCTAGTGTTTATTAGTTTACTCCAATTGGGGGAAGGGTGGTAGGGTTTGGGTCTATATAGGTATGTGTATGTATATATGTGTATATGTATGTATATATGTGTATGTGTATGTATATATGTGTATGTGTATGTATATATGTATGTATATATAGGTATGTGTATGTTTATATACTGTATGTCTATCTATATAGGTATGTGTATGTATATATGTGTGTATCTATATAGGTATGTGTATGTATATATGTGTGTATCTATATAGGTATGTGTATGTATATATGTGTGTTCTATATAGGTATGTGTATGTCATATATGTTGTGTATCTATACTAGGTCTGTGTATGGTAATATATGTGTATCATGTATATATAGGTAGCTGTATGTATCTATGGTATCTGTATATATAGGTATGTGTATGTATATGTGTATATGTCATGTATATATAGTATACGTATGTATATATGTGTATTATTACATATGGGTATGTGTATGTATATATATGTATGTCTATATAGGTTATGTGTATGTATATACTGTGTATGTGTATGTATATCTGTGGTATGTTTGTATGTATGTGTATGTGTATAGATATGTGTATATGTCCATCTATTAGGTATGTGTCTGTAATATATGTCGTATATGTCATGTATCTATTGTGTATGTTATGTATATATGTGTATGTGTTAGATATGTGTATATGTACATCTATATAGGTATGTGTATGTATATATGTGTATATGTATGCATACGTGTATGTATATGGATATATATATATTTACCCCAAAAACATATTGGGGATTGGAAATGATGCAGACAATTACATTGATGGAAGCAACAATGTTTTCGCAATATTAAGCTGATCCCCCCCTTAAGAAGAACATTTAAAAAAGAGTGTTGTGTCTTCCACGTGAGCTGAATAAAGAGTCCGTTCCCCACAGTCAGACACTCAGTTGTCGAGAGTGGTGGACATGAAAAGAAAGCACAATGGGAGACTTGCAGTCTGTGTCGACCAATGGCATACATGCACAGTATCGCACTGAATTATGGGAACAGTGATGTTGGGGTACAGGTTGCAACTCGTTTCTGCGCCCTCCACATTTTTACGGCGTTYTTAAGTCGACTGTTCCCAAGGCCTCGGTGCTCGTTTTGAGTGAAGAGATTTCCAGTGTGGTTCCGATGTCAGAGGTCCAGGATGGTTGGTACAACCGSTATTTCCCGGTTCTCAAAAGTGACAGGACTTTTTGCATCCCATTTTAGACCTGCGTGCCCTAAACAAGAACCTCAGGATCCAAACATTTCAGAATGCTCACAAACAGGCCGGTTGTTACAGTCAGTGCGCCCGGACGATTGGTTCACCTCCATCAACCTGAAGGACATGTATGTGACAATTAATCCTCCTCACAGAAAGTTACTGATGTCCCATTTCGAGGCTGTACCATACAAATATCTGGTTCTCCCTTTCGGTATTTCCCCTCTTGCCTCGCACTATCACCAAAGTTGTGGAGGCGGGTTTGGCACCTAGTGTGGTGTCTGGGGCTCAGGATATTGGACTACCTGGATGATTGGCTGGTGGTGGTAGCGGGGTCGAGGGGGCAGGTGGTGTTACATCCATGTTGGTTTCCCATGTTCAGTTTCTGGGTTTCATAGTCAATCAAGAGAAGAGCTGTTTGACTCCATCTCAGCGCAATCTGTTTCTGGGACTCGAGTTAGTCGAGAATCGTGTGTTCTTGTACCCGCAGATGGCTGGGTCACATGTGCCTGTGCTTATTGGGGATGATGGCTTCTTTGATGGACGTGGTTTCCCCCGGGCTGTTGCTGATGCAACCGTTCCAGCAGTGGGTGAAAAGACACTCACTTGGACGCATCGTGCCACCGACACCGGTCCCTCTGGGTGTCCCATCATGCACTGGCTCGGTGTGCGGACCTCCCGGCTGTTGGTTGTGTTAAATAGTAGTGTGGTTTGTCCAGGGTTTTGTACTTCGAGTCTGAGTAGGACCCAGATGCTTTGTACCTGCTAGGCATAAGCAGCCAGCCAGTAGCCTCTCTCTGCTCTCTTGCCTCTCTGCTGCCTTAACCACACTACCCTTCCGCGCCTCTCTCCTCTCTCTGCCTTTACCCTCACCTGACTACTTAAACTTACACTCTCTCGACGTGGTCCTCTCTTCTTCTCCTGTCCTTTTGTTCTTATCCTGCACTACTACACTCGTCTCTCTATCGTGCTACGTGCCTTCTACTCCTGCTCTGCCTTGTCCCTAAGGCGCTCACGGAAAGACTACCTTCTCTCTCATCGTCTTCTCCTTATACCTCTTTACACTACCTCTTCTCGCTGTGCCTTTACCTCACACTTACCTCTCTCGCTCAACCTCTCTCTCTCTCGAATGGCCTTAACCTCACTTACACGTACCTGCTCTCTCATGCCTCGCTCTCTCTCGCCGTACCTCCACACAACTACCTCTCTCACTGCCCCATCTGCTAGCCTCTCTCTTCTCTCTTCATCTACCTCTCTCTGTAGTCGTTCTCTCTCTTTAGTAGACCTCTCGTTCTCCAGCCCTCCTCCTCTCACAGCACATTTCTTACCTCTCTCTCTAGTCCTCTACTCTCTCTACCTTCTCTCTCTCTACCTCTCTCTTTGTAGCCTCTCACTCTAACCTCTCTACTCTATTATACCTAATAGAAAAGACGTCATCCTCTCTACATCATACACAGGTTCTAGCCCTCTGCTTACTCACACGAAATGAAGTAGGCAAGTCATCTCATCACCAACCACTGTCCTGTCGTTGCTCCTCCTACCACCACTGTCCTGCTGTAGTCCCTTCATTCCCAACCACAGTCCTAGTGCGATTAAAGTACGCAGTACATAACTCACCACTTCCTCGCCTCTCGTGTTCATTCACTGTTTAGCCTCGATCACACCACTGTCCTGCCTGTAAGTCCTCATCACCACCACTTCCTGCCGTTAGTCGTTGACCGTACACCCGGCTCCTTCTATCTCAGCATACGCCACTCTCATCTCACTCTAACGACCATCACCACCCATGTCCTCTTTCTATCTCTCATCCACCACCAACGTTCCTGCTGTTAAGTCCTCATCCACCACCACTATCCTGCTCTGCTTAACGTCCTCTATCACCAGCCACTGTCCTGCCTTGTTCCAGCTTCCTCATCTACCCATAATCCGACGTAGGCCTCTGCGCTGTTAGTCCTCTTCATACTCTCACTCACCCACTGTCCTGTGTTTCACTCGTTACTCATCACCACCACTGTCCTGCTGTAGTCCTGGTAGTCCTCATCTCCACCACTGTCCTGCTGTTTTCGTCCTCATCACCCATCTCACCTGTCTCCTAGCTGTTATCTACCTTCAGCCTACGCAGCCACACTACCTTGTCCTGCTATGATAATGCCCCTTCATCACCACAACCTACTGTCCTCCTGTGGAGTACCGCCATTCCACCACAACGACTGTTCCCTGCTGGTTAAGTCTCGTTAAGGTCCTCATCACCACCACTGTCCTGCTGGTAGTCCTCATATCAACAACCCATTCCTGCTGTCTACGTCCTGTTTGTCCTGTCACCAATCAGACCACTGAGACCTGCTGATCTATCCCTTCGTTAGTCGCTCTAAAGTCCAACCTCCTACTACATCTTCCTGTCTGTTAATCGCTGTTAATCCTCATCAACATCCACTTCCAGCTGTTATCCTCATCACAGCACTCATCTGTCCTGCTGTTTACATTCCTGTTAATCCCTCACTTCTACCACACACAATCCTATCCTGTCCCTTCTAGGTGTGCTCATGTTCCTCTCCATTCTCATCTCACACCCAAACGTACCTCGTGTTATCCTTTGCGATCGCACCAACCCCTATCTGCTCCTGCTGTTTTACGTCCTGTTTCAGTCCTCCTCTAGATCAGCAACCACTGTACCTGCTCGTTAGTCCTCTTTCTATCCACTCTATCTCCATCTCGGTTCCTGCGTTAAGTTCGTCGTCATCATCACACCTCACTTGTCCCTGTTTATGTCCTCCTATCAACACCAGTCTGTCCCTGCTGTTAGGTCCCTCCATTTCTACCCACACAACGT
Organism: Salvelinus sp. IW2-2015; assembly: GCF_002910315.2. Taxonomy (NCBI): domain Eukaryota; kingdom Metazoa; phylum Chordata; class Actinopteri; order Salmoniformes; family Salmonidae; genus Salvelinus; species Salvelinus sp. IW2-2015. The sequence goes on from NW_019943936.1 coordinate 28,257, forward strand.
GGCACTTCGCTGTTAGTCCCCTGTTAGTCTCATCACTTCACCACTTCGTCCCCTTGTTAGTCTCGTTACTCCCTCACTCAATCTAGCGCATCTGTCCTGTCCTGTTAGTCCGTTATTCCTATCGTCAAACCACCAACTGTCCATGCTGTCTTTCGTCACTCATGCACCACCAGCCTGTCTCCTGCGCTGTTAGTTCCTCGTGTATGCCTCAATGCCTACACCACTTCCTGACTGTGAGTCTCCATCACGCACCACCTTGTCTCGCTTCGTTTAGTCGCTCATTCCCTATCCACTGTCCTGCTGTGTATACCTGGCAGCTCCTCACACCTACCACTATTGCCTGCTTACGTCTCATCACCACCACTTGTCCTGCTGTTAGTCCTCACACCATCCGACGTCCCTGGTGATTAGCGCTCATCAACACCTCCTGTTCCTGCTGTTACATCTCATCACACACCACTCGCCTTGCTGTTATCCTGTTACGTCCTTCTATCACCACCCAACCTGCTCCTGCTGTAGTCCTCCATCACCCACCACGTCCATGGCTCCTCCCCCTTTGTACACCAGTCTGTCATGTCGCCACTCACCACCACTGTCCTTGCTGTTTAGTCCACATACACCACACTGGTCCTGCTGTCTAGTCACTGTTAGGTCCCTCACTCCACCACCCATCGATCCTCGTGTCATGTTCCTGATTAAGAGTCACCTCCATCTTTCACTCTCACCACTGTCCTGCTGTAGTAGCCTCATCACCACGCAACTGTTCCTCGCTGTGTCTTAGTCCCCTTCCCTTCATCCTACCACTGAGTCCTTGACTGTTCAGTCCCTTCATTACCACCACGTCCTTCTGTTCATCCTGTTAAGTCCTACATCCACTCCACCATCTGTCTGCTGTTATCTCTCCATCACCACCATCTTCCTGCGTTTATCCTCATCACCACTAGTATGTCCTGCTGTTAGTCTTTACGATGCCTCATCACCCACCACTGTCCTGTCTTTAGGTCCTCATCCCACCACCTCACCTGTTCACTGCTGTGCTACTCAGCTTCACCACCACTGTCCTGCTGTTTATCATCATCAGCTATCAGTAGAGTTGGCCCAAGCTACACGAAAAAATCTAACACAAGAACATTGTCCCCAATTTGAGCTGCCCTCGCTCACAAGCGCACCCCTCCCTCGGCTCCCGAGTGCACACCGCGTATACCCACCCCTCGACCTCCTCGAGTACTTGCTCTCAGATCACTTAACTCTGCATCTTGAACCATCAGCAGGTCACATGATGCAGTTCGATCTACAGTCCCTGCGTTCCACAAATCCATTCCCACTTGCCATCTAAAATTTACACATCTGCACCGGTCTCGCTTTCAGATTAGGGATCCCCACCCGAGGTGCTCCCCGCTCTCTACATTCGCGTTGTTAGAAATCTTACCACACGCAATCTTGTTCTTAACTTGACTTAACTTGCCTAGTTAACACCTACAATCGTCAGCTCTTTAAGCTACTTATAAGGAAGAATATATCTATAACCCTCTCGTGAACCCTAATACGGCTCGATAACACTCTGCTCATCCATCGTCTTACCTCACTAAGACTCCCTAAAGCGGTACCCGTTAACGCTCCTTTACTAGGATCTTTATCTTCATGATCTTGAAACCCGTAAACCAAAGGAGCGTAACCAAATGAGTGACACGATCTTCACATATTAATAGAGTTACGTCCGACACAATCGTGTGTCTCATCCTGCTACCGACCTCCTTGTCTCACATCCTAACAGTCAGCTACTTTTCTACGGCCAAATACTGCCTCTCTATCATCTCTACCTCCGTGTCACAAAACCATCCCTCCCCCTAAAAACATGCCTCTTGTTAGCACATCGTCTCGTCGTAGATATGTTTTCCCACCTCTACCAATAACCTCTCTCTCGTTGAGGCCGTACTACACCGAATTAAGCGCTCTCTACTGTACTTCGCACCGTCCTACCCTCTCTCTGCTCTAAGCGAATATATAACGCTCTCTCCCACTATCTAGCACCTACGTGACCCAATCCATATAAAGCATCTACCGGAGTGATTCTCCCTTCTCTCTCTATAGTTGAGACGCCGTAACTTCATCTGTTGATTGATATACGTGACTCAAACTCTACGTCGTGTGTCCCTAGCTAACACACAGTCATCTTACATAACATTGTTAAGAGACGCAAAATACCAATCTCGAGCTGCGAGCCTGTCTACCTATCGATCTATAACAGACCGAATCACTGCTCTGCCGTCTCTTATAGTTTGCGAACATACTAACGTGACCAAATCTGCCTCGTGAGTCCGCCTATGCGTAATCACATAACGTAGGTGACCCAATAGCGGGTCAACCCTAGCGCAAATATAACGGACCAATAGATGGTCCAAACAAAGCGTAATTATACCCTAAAAATAAGCGTGACCAATAAGGGGGTCCCTAGCGATATATGAACGTGTGACCAATTAGG
>NW_019943936.1:32818-33296 GCF_002910315.2 Salvelinus sp. IW2-2015
TATATTTTACCTTTATTTAACTAGGCAAGTCAGTTAAGAACAAATTCGTATTTACAATGACGGACTCCCAATTACAGCCAGATGTGATACAACCTGGATTTGAACCAGGGACTGTAGTGATGCCTCCTGCACTGAGATGCAGTGCCTTAGACCACTGTGCCACTCGGGAGCCCGAGGGAGGGGTGCGTTGTGCCACTCGGGAGCCCGAGGGAGGGGTGCGCTGTGCGAGGGAAGCTCAAATTGGGGACAATGTTCATTGTGTTCAGGCATTTTTTCCTGTTGTTGCCAACGTGCTGATGATGACTAACAGCAGGACAGTGGTGGTGATGAGGACTAACAGGATTAACAGCAGGACAGTGGTGGTGATGAGGACTAACAACAGGACAGTGGTGGTGATGAGGACTAACAGGACTAACAGCAGGACAGTGGTGGTGATGAGGACTAACAGCAGGACAGTGGTGGTGATGAGGACTAACAG
>NW_019943936.1:33305-34482 GCF_002910315.2 Salvelinus sp. IW2-2015
CAGTGGTGGTGATGAGGACTAACAGCAGGACAGTGGTGGTGATGAGGACTAACACCAGGACAGTGGTGGTGATGAGGACTAACACCAGGACAGTGGTGGTGCACATCAACTGAAAGAGATGGGTGTGGTCTTGCTCCCCCCTATCTTTGTCTCGCTCCCTACTGCGGCGGAGTATTACACATTTGTCCTCTTGGCAATGTATCTCCAATGGCACCTCAACACAGGTGCGGATCTACTACCCAGGGAGAGGCGCCCCGCTTTCGGGAGAGGAGGCTGGGTGGTCTCCCAGATACGGTGAAATGTTCGTCTGTTTTTCTTGATAAGGGACCTGAGCGCTCCGTTGGGAACGGATGCTATCMCTCACCGGTGGCCTTGAACCTTCCTTTACGCATTTCCCCCTGTGGACCTGATTCAGCCCACGCTGGACAGGGTGCGTCGGGAGGGCTTGTCGTTGATCAGTGTGGCTTCCTGTTGGCCGAAACGACCATGGTTTCTTTTAGGGAGGGAACCTGTGGCGACTTCTGTAACACTAAGAGACGAAGCTAATCAAATCAAATTGTATTAGTCACATGCGCCGAATACAACAGGTGTAGGTAGACCTTACAGTGAAATGATTACTTTACGAGCCTCTAACCAACGATGCAGTTTAAAAAAAAATACGGGTAAGAATAAGAGATAAAAGTAACAAGTAACTAGTGTCTAACTGTACTCTGGTTTCTGTTCAGTAGAGGCACACTGTTCTTATATCTTAGGTAACTCTACATCTTTCATGTCTGTAATATTACTATTACATATATTAATATTAGTACTGTAACATCAATGGATGCGTCACGAACGACTGCAGAGATCATCAATCACATCTCTTTAGATAGAGTAGATAATGCATATACCGTTTGACCACTCAGTTTGTATTGACTGCTGTGTGGACGTGAATAAACTTGAACTTATATCTTGAACTTGGAAACAGATTCCAAAAGCTACTTAAAAGTTACAGTATTACACTCTGGACAACGGGAAGAGAATTTATTATTTAATTAATAACGCTTTCGTCTTGACCTCTACTTCGGTGTAATTTCCTGTGTGTTATGATGTGGCCTCCAGTACAGTCAGACGTGTGTGTGTGTGTGTGTGTGTGTGTGTGTGTGTGTGTGTGTGTGTGTGTGTGTGTGTGTGTGTG
>NW_019943936.1:34871-35955 GCF_002910315.2 Salvelinus sp. IW2-2015
GTGTGTGGTGTGTTGTGTGTAGTGTGTGGTGTTTGTGTGTGTGTGCAGTTCTGTACTTTAACTTTTAATGGCTTATTCCTGTTCAGTGTTTCTTGCCTTAGTGACAGATGTAGGACGTTAATTTGAGCCAGTTTGCTACAGCAGGAAAATAATTATAATGAATGGACATGTTTGTAGGGGTTGATACAAAATCAAGTCTGCAATGTCAAAGTGGAAATTACAAACTTCAGAAGCCTTTTTAATTAACTAGAAGACTAAGCCATTTAGGTAGTAAAAAAAACATACAAKATGAATTMATAAAATATTGAATTTGGCCTTWKCTACTATAGCCCATAGAAGTACATTAAATTAAACARTCATAAATGGCAAAAAAGACCGTCAGAAAATAAATCATGAGGATTAAGGTGTTGAAGTGTCTGTCCTTTATCTAGGAGACATAAGAACGTTCAGGAAATATTTTTGTTKAATTGGACACATATTTAACCCCTTATTTTTGTTGGCACAAAACGACCTCCATATTTCCATGAATTCGTATGTKTCAGACGAGTCCCGTGACACTTGAAGGGGTCAAAGAGCAAAGTGGAGAACATGGTGTTAGTGAGAGTCTCATCTTTCCAAAGTTGACCAAACCGTTCGGACACTACAGACATTTTTGTGAGAAGAGACATTTTTGTGAGAAGATGGATTTTTTTGCCGTGTCTCATGGTCTGACAAAACACTCTCTCTCTCTKAATTCAAATTAGATTTCAATTCAATTTAAAGGCTTTATTGGCATGGGAAACATATGTTAACATTGCCAAAGCAAACAAAATAAACAAAAGTAAAATAAACAATACAAAATTAAACAGTAAACATTACACTCACAAAAGTTCCTAAAGATTAAAGACATGTCAAATCTCATATTATGTCTATATACAGTGTTGTAATGATAGTTAAAGTACAAAAGGGAAAATAGATTTACAATGGTGTTTGTTCTTCACTGGTTTCCCATGTGGCAACAGGTCACAAATCTTGCTGCTGTCATGGCACACTGTGGTATTTCACCCAATAGATATGGGAGTTTATCAAAATTGGATTTGTTTTC
>NW_019943936.1:42307-43585 GCF_002910315.2 Salvelinus sp. IW2-2015
TGCCCTTATATATTTTTAAAGGCACGACCACAGATACTTGTATCTTCTCTCTCTCTCTCTCTCTATGTTCTCTCTCTCTGATTATCTCGCTCTGTTTTCTTTCTCTCTCTGATTATCTCTCAATTCAATTCAATTTGCTTCATTTGCATGACGCTTGAGGAGAGGAGGACATGTGCAGGTTGATTGGTCTGTCTGACACTGTCCCTCAACTTATGGCAGGCAGCAATGTAGTGTGCTGCCAACCCACAGCTCTCTGCGTCCTCCTCCAACACAACGGGTCTCTCTCTCTCTCTCTGTTCTCTCTCTCTCTCTCTGATTATCTCTCTCTGTTTTCTCTCTCTCATTATCTCTCACTGTTTTCTCTCTTTCTCTCTCTAATTATCTCTCTGTTCTCTTTCTCTGTTCTCTCTCTGATTATCTCGCTCTGTTTTCCCTCTCTCTCTCTCTGATTATCTCTCTGTTCTCTCTCTAATTATCTCTCTGATTATCTCTCTGTTCTCTTTCTCTCTTTCTGATTATCTTTCTGTTCTCTCCCTCTCTCTCTCTGATTAACCCTATCTGTTTTCTTTCTCTTTTCTCTCTCTCTGTCGCCTCTTTCTCTCTCTGTCGCCTCTTTCTCTCTCTGTTCTCTCTCTCTGTTCTCTCTCTCTGTTCTCTCTCTCTGATTGTCTCTCTCTGTTCTCTCTCTCTCTGATTATCTCTCTCTGTTCTCTCTCTCTCTCTCTCCGATGATCTCTCTCTGATTATCTCTCTCTGTTCTCTCTCTCTCTCTCCGATGATCTCTCTCTCTGTTCTCTCTTTCTCTCTCTCCTTTATCCCCAATATGTATGTATGAATACAGTCTCAAGAACATACCTTGTTGGAATATTAAGTCTGCTATGTTACTAAATCACCAAAAAACGACAGTAAATCCCATGCCTTGTTACAGAAGCTTGTTTTTTAATTACTGTATGTGGAATTAACCCTATTTAGCTAATGGCTTTAAAGTCCCCATTCTCCGGTCAAATTAGGCTTCCCCATTGGTTGGTTGCCTTAATCAGGAACAGCGATTTTACATCAGTCTACTAGTATAAACTGGTATAAACTGGTATACACTGGTATGAATAACAGTCAGTTAACTTGCCCCATTTTTCTCACCTTGTTCATCTTGACAGGGGACYCATCACCTTACTGTACATCTGTGTGTCAGTGTGTTCTATCTAAAACCAAACAGCAGAACTGCAGTGGACAACAGTCACACTGGAAAATATGACACACTACACTACACGTATAGGAGAG
>NW_019943936.1:47230-61169 GCF_002910315.2 Salvelinus sp. IW2-2015
CTCTCTCTCTCTCCTTCTCTCTCTCTCTCTCTCTCTCTCTCTCTCTCTCTCTCGCTCTCTCTCGTCTCTAGTTCCTCTCTCTCTCTCGTCTCTCTCCTCTCTCTCTCTCTCTTCTCTCTCTCTCTCTCTCTCTCTCTCTCTCTCTCTCTCTCTCTCTCTCTCTCTCTCTCTTCTCTCGCTCTCTGTTCTCTCTCTCTCTGTTCTCTCTCTCTTGATTATCTCTCTCTGATTATCTCTCAATTCAATTCAAATTTGCTTCATTTGGCCATGACGGTAAAAAAGGTACATATTGCCAAAGCTTAATTTTGAATATTTACAATATTAAGATAATAAGAATCAAATTGTCAACGTGACAACAGTACCAACTATACCAAGGCTACAAAATAACCATACATTCAACAATAAACAATAAGCATACAGTAGGAGACTGTGCAGGTTGAGTTTGGTCTGTCAACACTGTCCCTTCAACTTATGGCAGGCAGCAATGTAGTGCGCTGCCCCACACTCGCAGTTGCCTGTCATCTCCAACGACAAGGGTCTCTCTTCGTCTCTCCGCTTCTCTCTGTCTGATTATCTCTCTCTGTTTTCTCTCTCTCTCTGATATTTCTCAGTCTCTGTTTCTGCTCTGCTCGATTATCTCTCCTGATTTCTCTCTCTCTCTCTCTATGATCTCTCTGTTCTCTCTCTAATTATCTCTCTGATTTATCTCTCGGTTCTCTTTCTCTCTTTTTCTGATATGCTTTCTGTTCTCTCCCTCTCTCTCTCTGATTAACCCTATCTGTTTTCTTTCTCTTTTCTCGTCTCTCTTCGCCTCTTTCTCTCTCTGTCGCTCTCTGTTCTCTCTCGCTGTTCTCTCTCTCTGTTCTCTCTCTCTGTTCTCTCTCTCTGTTTCTCTCTCTCTGATTGTCTCTCTCTGTTCTTCTCTCTCTCTGATTATCTCTCTCTGTGTCTCTCTCTCTCTCTCTCCGATGATCTCTCTCTGATTATCTCTCTCACTTTCTCTCTCTCTCTCTCGTGTCTTTCTGCTGCTTTCTCTCTCTCCTTTATCCCCAATATGTATGTACTGAATACAGTCTCAAGAACATACCTGTTGGAATATGTGTCTGCTATGTTACAAATCACAAAAAACGACATAAATCCATGCCTTTGTTACAGAAGCTTGTTTTTTAATTACTGTATGTGGAATAACCCATATTTAGCTAATGCTTTAAAGTCCCCATTCTCCGGTCAAATTAGGCTTCCCATGGGTTGGTTGCCTTAATCAGGAACAGCGATTTTACATCAGTCTACTAGTATAAACTGGTATAAACTAGGTATACAGCTGGTATGAATAAAGTCAGTTAATCTTGCCCCATTTTTCTCACTTGTACTCATCTGACAGGGGACACATCACCTTACTGTACATCTGTTGTGTCAGTGTGTTCTATCTAAAACCAAACAGCAGAACTGCAGTGGACAACAGTCACACTGGAAAATATGACACACGACACTACCACGTATAGGAGATGTTCCCAAACGGCAGCCTATTCCCTATTATAGAGCACATTCTTTTAAACCAGGCCTCAGTCATAAGTGTGCACTATGTGAGGGAAAAGAGAGGTGTAATTTGGGATTTATAGAGAGCGGTTATGTAGGAGATGTTTAGTTAACCTGTCTGCCTAGGAGGTGTTTAGTTAACGCTGTCTGCACTAGGAGGTGGTTAGGTTAGACTGCTGTCTGCACTAGGAGGTGTTTAGTTAAGTCCTGTCTGTGCACTAGGGATGTTTAGTTAACTGTCTTGCACTAGGAGATTTATTACTGTCTGCACTAGGAGTGTTTAGTTAACCTGGTCTGTCTGCCTAGGATGTTTTAGTTAACGTCTGTCTGCACTAGGAGATGTTTAGTTAACCTGTCTGTCTGCACTAGGAGATGTGTTTAGTTAAACCTGTCTGCACTAGGAGATGTTTAGTTAAACCTGGTCTGCACTAGGAGGTGTTTGAGTTAACCTGTCTGTTCACTAGGAGGTGGTTTATGTTTAACCTGTCTGCACTAGGAGATGTTTTATGTTTAACCTGTCTCACTAGGAAGGGTGTTTAGTGTAACTGTCTGTCTGCACTAGGAGGTGTTTAGTTAACCTGTCTGTCTGCACTAGGAGATGTGTTTAGTTAACCTGTCTGTCTCATGAGGAGGAATGTGTTTAGTTAACCTGTCTGTCTGCACTAGGGAGAGATGTTAGTTTAATACCTGTCTGCACTGAGAGTGTTTAGTTAACCTGTCTTGTCTGCACTAGGAGTGTTTATAACCTGTTTGTCGTGCACTAGGGAGGTGTTTAGTTAACCTGTCTGCACTAGGAGATGTTAGTTAACCTGTCTGCACTAGGAGGTGTTTAGTTAACCTGTCTCTGCACTAGGAGGTGTTTAGTTAACCTGTCTGCACTAGGAGGTGTTTAGTTAACCTGTCTGCACTAGAGGGTTTAGTTAACAAGTCTTGCACTAGGAGGTGTTTAGTTAACCTGCGTCTGCACTAGGGGGTGTTTAGTTAACTCTGTCTGCACTAGGAGTGTTTAGTTACCCTGTCTGCACTAGGAGATGTTTAGTTAACCTGTCTGCACTAGGAGATGTTTAGTTAACCTGTCTGTACGGCACTAGGAGGTGTTTAGTTAACCTGTCTGTCTGCACTAGGAGGTGTTTAGTTAACCTGTCTGTCTGCACTAGGAGGTGTTTAGTTAACCTGTCTGCACTAGGAGATGTTTAGTTAACTGTCTGCACTAGGAGATGTTTAGTTAACCTGTCTGCACTAGGAGGTGTTTAGTTAACCTGTCTGCACTAGGAGGTGTTTAGTTAACCTGTCTGCACTAGAGGTGTTTAGTTAACCTGTCTGCACTAGGAGGTGTTTAGTTAACCTGTCTGCCACTAGGAGGTGTTTAGTTAACCTGTCTGCACTAGGAGATGTTTAGTTAACGTGTCTGCACTAGGAGTGTTTAGTAACCTGTCTGTCTGCACTAGGAGTGTTAGTTACTGTTGTTGCACTAGAGTGTTGTTAAACTGTCGTCTGCACTAGGAGTGTTTAGTAACCGTCTGCACTAGGAGATGTTTAGTTAACCGTCTGTCTGCACTAGGAGATGTTTAGTTAACCTGTCTGCACTAGGAGGTGTTTAGTTAACCTGTCTGCACTAGGAGTGTTAGTTAACCTGTCTGCACTAGGAGGTGTTTAGTTAACGCTGTCTGCACTAGGAGATGTTAGTTAACCTGTCTGCACTAGGAGGTGTTTAGTAACCTGTCTGCACAGGAGGTGTTTAGTTAACCTGTCTGCACTAGGAGTGTTTAGTTAACCTGTGACTAGAGTGTTTTAGTTAACCTGTCTGTCTGCACTAGGAGATGTTTAGTTAACTGTCTGCACTAGGAGGTGTTTAGTTAACCTGTCTGCACTAGGAGGTGTTAGTTTACCTGTCTGCACTAGGAGGATGTTTAGTTAACCTGTCTGCACTAGAGATGTTTATTAAACCTGTCTGTCTCCACTAGAGGTGTTTAGTTAACCTGTCTGCAGTTAGGAGTGTTTTAGTTAACCTGCTGCACTAGGAGGGTTAGTTAACCTGTCTGCACTAGGAGGTGGTTAGTTAACCTGTCTGCACTAGGCAGTGTTTAGTTAACCTGTCTGCCTAGGAGTGTTTAGTTAACCTGTTCTGCACTAGGAGATGTTTAGTTAACCTGTCTTGCCACTAGGAGTGTTTAAGGTAACCTGTCCTGCACTAGGAGAGATTTAGTACCGTCTGCACTAGGATGTTTAGTTAACCTGTCGCTCTCACTAGAGAGTAGACCTGCCTGACTAGGGGTTAGATTAATGTCTGTCTGCACTAGGAGGTGTTTAGTTAACCTGTCTGCACTAGGGATGTTTAGTTAACCTGTCTGCGCTAGGAGGTGTTTAGTGTAACCTGTCTGTCTGCACTAGGAGGTGTTTAGTTAACCTGTCTGCACTAGGAGGTGTTTAGTAACAGCTTCTGCACTAGGAGATGTTAGTTAACTGTCTGCACTAGGAGGTGTTTATGTTAAACCTGTCTGTCTGCAGTAGGAGGTGTTAGTTAAACTGTCTGCACTAGGGATGTTTAGTTAACCTGTCTGCACTAGGAGGTGTTTAGTTAACTGTCTGCACTAGGAGGTGTTTAGTTAACCTGTCTTGCACTAGGAGGTGTTTAGTTAACCTGTTCACTAGGAGATGTTTAGTTAACCTGTCTGTCTGCACTAGGAGGTGTTTAGTTAACCTGCTGTCTGCACTAGGGATGTTTAGTTAACCTTCTGCACTGATGTTAGTTAATCTGTCTGCACTAGGAGATGTTTAGTTAACCTGTCTTGCACTAGGAGGTGTTTAGTAACCTGTCTGCACTAGGAGCGGTTGTTTAGTTAACCTGTCTGCTAGGAGGTGTTTAGTTAACCTGCTGCACTAGGAGGTGTTTTAGTTAACCTGGTCTGCACTAGGAGGTGTTAGTTACCTGCTCACTAGAGTGTTTATTAACCTGTCTGCACTAGGAGATGTTTAGTTAACCTGTCTGTCTGCACTAGGAGGTGTTTAGTTAACCTGTCTGTCTGCACTAGGAGTGTTTAGTTAACCTGTCTGCACTAGGAGATGTTTAGTTAATCTGTCTGCACTAGGAGATGTTTATAACCTGTCTGCACTAGGAGGTGTTTAGTTAACCTGTCTGCACTAGGAGGTGTTAGTTAACCTGTCTGCAGTAGGAGGGTTTAGTTAACCTGTCTGACTAGGAGGTGTTTAGTTAACCTTCTGCACTAGGAGTGTTTAGTTAAACCTGTCTGCACTAGGAGGTGTTTAGTTAACCTGTCTGCACTAGGAGATGTTTAGTTAACCTGTCTGCACTAGGAGATGTTTAGTTAACCTGTCTGTCTGCAACTAGGGATGGGTTTAGTTAACCTGTCTGCACTAGGAGGTGTTTAGTTAACCTGTCTGCACTAGGAATGGTTTAGTTAACCTGTCTGCACTAGGACATAGGAATTAAACATACACATTTTAAGGTTTTATAGTTATTATAAACTACATGACCAAAAGTATGTGGACACCTGCTCGTCAAACATCTCATTCCATAATCATTGTATTAATATGGAGTTGGTCSCCCCTTTGCTGCTATAACAGCCTCCAGTCTTCTGGGAAGTCTTTCCACTAGATGTTGGAACATTGCTGTGGGGGACTTGCTTCCATTCAGCCACAAGAGCATTAGTGAGGTTGTTCACTGATGTTGGGTGATTAGGTCTGGCTCGAAGTCTGCGTTCCAATTCATCTCCCAATTTGTTTGATGGGGTTGAGGTCAGGGCACTGTGCACGCCAGTCAAGTTCTTCCACATCGATCTCGACAAACCATTTCTGTATGGACCTCGCTTTGTGCACGGGGGCATTGTGATGTTAAAACAGGAAAGGGCCTTACCCAAACTGTTGCCAAAAAGTTGTAACTATTGAATCATCGAGAATGTCCCTTCATTGGAACTAAGGGGCCTAGACAGAACCATAAAAAACAGTCCAAGAACATTATTCCGCCTCCACCAAACGTTACACTATGCATTGAGGCAGGTAGAGTTCTCCTGGTATCCACCAAACCCAGAATCATCCGTTGGACTGCCAGATGGTGAAGCGTGATTCATCACTCCAGAGAACGCGTTTCCACGGCTCCAGAGTCCAATGGTGGCGAGCTTTACACCACTACGGCCGACGCTTGGTATTGCGCATGGTGATCTTATGCTTGTGTGTGGCTGCTCAGCCATGGAAACCCATTTCATGAAGCTCCCGACGAACAGTTCTTGTGCTGACGTTGCTTCCAGAGTCAGTTTGGAACCTGGTAGTGAGTGTTGCAACCGAGGACAGACGATTTTCACACGCTACGCTGTTCAGCACTCGGCGGTCCCGTTCTGTGAGCATGTGTGGCCTACCATTTCGCAGCTGAGCTGTTGTTGCACCTGGACGTTTCCACTTCGAAATAACAGATCTTACTATTTGACCGTGGCAGCTCCAACAGGGCAGAAATTTGACAAACTGATTTATTGGAAAGGTGGCATCCTATGACGGTGCCACGTTGAAAGTCACTGAGCTCTTCAGTAAGGGTCATTCTACTGTCAATGTTTGTGATTGCAGATTGCATGGCTGTGTGCTCGATTTTATACACCTGTCAGCAACGGATGTGACTGAAATAGCCGAATTTACTCATTTGAAGGGGTGTCCACATACTTTTGTATATATCGTGTATGGGTATGGTTAAAAGCTTATGGAATGGAATTCAAATGTACAAATGTACTTTGTCTGTCGTGTTTTAAAAAAGAAGAAAAAAAAAACATCCCACACAACCCAAGTTAAATACAGCCCTAAAGCATAAAAATAGGTTTTTTGACTTCTTAGACTTAACCGTGTGGAAATGCTGTTAAAGGCATATGACAAGGACGTGATTTCTAAGATGTAACCTACAGTAAAGTTATGGTAATGAGATGCAGGTAAACATTATGAATGTCTGTTCAGGATCTTTCTGTTTTTCTCCCGGATGGTCTCGTCACTTCAGGTGAAGCGTTGCCATAGTGACCTGACATCCAGCTCCCAGCGCCAACATCCCACAACCCCCCTCAGGTAACTGTTTATGCATAGCTAATGAACCGTTGAATCCTACCTCACCKCCGAAAGGAAGTTACATTTCAGATCATGAAACGATGTTGGAATGTTATGTAGAATTACTGTTTTAAAATGTATTTAATTTTTTTAAATTATTTCTCTCAAAATCAGTTTAACTTGTGAGRTTACAACTTAAAAACGTATATTTTTTGTTTGTTTATTGTGTCAATTTCATTAACCAAAGTATGATGTCGATTGAAACTTCCTTGGGTTAAGAGGGCAATGTTTTTGCAAATCTGAACAGATACCAATCAATGGCAGACAGTTAAAAACATGTATTGATCAATTTACTTTTTAAGTGTTGCTCTTAGCATCCTTTAATTTTTTGAAACTGAAATGAAATCCAGGAAGACTTTATTGGCTACACTTACATAGGAAGTAGAGAACCCACGATGTACTGTAGGCGTAACACTAGAACCACATTTCCAAAGGTGGTGTTTATTTTTTATTTTTTTAACCTTTATTTAACTTGGCAAGTCAGTTAAGAATAAATTCTTATTTTCAATGACGGCCTAGGAACAGTGGGTTAACTGCCTTGTTCAGGGGCAGAATGACAGATTTTTACCTTGTCAGCTCGGGGATTCGATCCAACAACCTGACGGTTACTGGTCCAACACTCCATGTATAAGGGTAAGGTGACTATATACAGGGTCAATCTTACCAGTGTTTTGGTATTTGCCTAGTTAAATAAAGGTAAAATATAAAAATTGGAGTCAACATGGGCCAGCATCCCTGTGGAACGCTTTCGACGCCTTGTAGAATAATCCATGCCCCAACGAATTGAGGCTGTTCCTCAAGGTGTTCCTAATGTTTTTGTAAACTCGGAGTATACGTTCTACTTATCTAGCAGTTGTGATGATTACTCTAGTTAGTCTGAATGCTGGATTTAATCCACTCCCTTCCTTCCCTGGAATCCTAATCTTAATCCAAAGATTATTCTCTGGAAAGGAGAGAACTGCTGCAGATCYTCTCATTTTAAAACAGGCTGTGTGTTGCGACTCTCACTTCCAGGTTAGAAGAAACAGAAAGGCTTGCCGGGATTGTCGTTGCCTAAAGGATGTGATAAATCACTAATTAATTAATTAATTAATGTCATCAGTCAATCACACAGTACCCATAGCATTAGAGTCATTAGGTCTACATTATCCGATATGTCAGATTCTAATACATTATCCTTCGTATCGTGTCATTATCTTTACATGTCTTCTCTGTTCAGTTGATTCATCTGATTGAAATTATATCGTCTGCATATAATATAGATTGACAGCGTGATTACTGTCCTCATCATATCAATGAATATATCATACCATATAATGTTCAGACATGTATCTAATATACTATACATGACTACTAGGATATTGGCTCAGGGATATATTGCTCATTTCCTGTAGAATTTGTGCGCGCACACACAAAAATCAAATCAAATTTATTTATATAGCCCTTCTTACATCAGCTGATATCTCAAAGTGCTGTACAAAAACCCAGCCTAAAACCCCAAACAGCAAGCAATGCAGGTGTAGAAGCACGGTGGCTAGGAAAAACTCCCTAGAAAGGCCAAAACCCTAGGAAGAAACCTAGAGAGGAACCAGGCTATGAGGGGTGGCCAGTCCTCTTCTGGCTGTGCCGGGTGGAGATTATAACAGAACATGGCCAAGATGTTCAAATGTTCATAAATGACCAGCAAGAAAGAGAGAAAGAGAGAAATAGAGAGAGCATAATTAAATTCACACAGGACAACGGATAAGACAGGAGAAGTACAAGAGAAGCACAAATACAGCTTCTATCTCAAGGCCATCAGACTGTTAAACAGCCACCACTAACATTTAGTGGCCGCTGCCAACATACTGACTCAACTCCAGACACTTTAATAATGGGAATTGATGGAAATTATGTAAAAATGTACCACTAGCCACTTTAAACAATGCTACTTAATATAATGTTTACATACCCTACATTACTCATCTCATATGTATATGTATATACTGTACTCTATATCATCTACTGCATCTTGCCATCTTTATGTAATACATGTATCACTAGCCACTTTAAACTATGCCACTTTATGTTTACATACCCTACATTACTCATCTCATATGTATATACTGTACTCTATACCATCTACTGCATCTTGCCTATGCCGTTCTGTACCATCACTCATTCATATATCTTTATGTACATATTCTTTATCCCTTTACACTTGTGTGTATAAGGTAGTAGTTGTGGAATTGTTAGGTTAGATTACTTGTTGGTTATTACTGCATTGTCGGAACTAGAAGCACAAGCATTTCGCTACACTCGCATTAACATCTGCTAACCATGTGTATGTGACAAATAAAATMTGATTTGATTTGATTTGAAGTACTCCAGATATGTACATTGATACCGTATATTATATAACAGTACATTATATAACCGTATATTACATACAGTGTTTTAAATAACGATATATTATAAAACAGTATTTTATATAACAGTATATTATAAAACAGTATATTATATTATATAACKGTTTAGTCCCATAGGGCGGTGCACAATTGGCCCAGCGCCGTCCGGGTTAGGGGAGGGTTTGACCGAGGTAGGCCATCGATGTAAAATAAAGGTTTTTTAAAAAAGTACTATATGTATATATATACATATATATATATAACAGTATATTTTATGTAATATGCTGTCATATAATATACTGTTAAATAACATACAGTATCAATGTACTGTTATATTATGTGCCGTTATATAATATACTATTATATAATATACTGTTATATAATATACTATTATATCATATACTGTTATATAATATACTATTATATCATATACTGTTATATAATATACTGTATCAATGTACTGTTCTTTAATATACTGTTATATAATATACTGTATCAATGTACTGTTCTTTAATATACTTTTATATGATACATTTTATCAATGTACTGTTATATAATATACTGTATCAATGTACTGTAACATAATATATTGTGATATAATATACTATATCAGTGTACTGTTATGTAATATGCTGTTATATAATATAATTTTATATAATATACTGTATCAATGTACTGTTATATAGTATACTGTTATATAATATACTGTTCCGATGTATTGTTATACAATATACTGTTATTTAATATACTGTATTACTGTACTGTTATATAATATAGTGTTATATAATATACTGTATCAGTGTACTGTTACTGTTATATAATATAGTGTTATATACTATACTGTATCAATGTACAGTTATATAATATATTGCTATATCATATACTGTATCAGTGGGCTGTTACTGTTATATAACATATTGTTATATACTATACTGTATCAATGTACAGTTATATAATATATTGCTATATCATATGCTGTATCAGTGTACTGTTACTGTTATATGATATACTGTTATATACTATACTGTATCAAATTACAGTTATATAATATAGTGCTATATAATATACTGTATCCGTGTACTGTTACTGTTGTGTAATATATTGTTGTATAATATACTGTATCAGTGTACTGTTACTGTTATGTAATATATTGTTATATAATATACTGTGTCAATGTACTGTAATTAAATATGCTGTTATATAACATACTGTATCGGTGTACTATTATATAATATACTGTAATTTAATATACTGTATCACTGTACAGTTATATAATATATTGTTATATACTATACTGTGTCATTGTATTGTTGCTGTTATTTAATATAGTGTTATTTAATAAACTGTTATGTAATATACTGTAGTGATGTCCCTTTACTGGAAGTAAGGGGCCTATCAGGAACCATGAAAACAGTCCCAGACCATTATTTCTCCTCCACCAAACTTTACAGTTGGCACWATGCATTCGGGCATGTAGCGTTCTCCTGGCATCCGCKAAACCCAGATTAGTCCGTCGGACTGCCAGATGGTGAAGCGTGATTCATCACTACAGAGAATSCATTTCCACTGCTCCAGCGTCCAATGGRGGCGAGCTTTACACCACTCCAGCCGACACTTGGCATTGCGCATGGTGGRTTTAGGATTGTGTGCTGCTGCTTGGCCATGGAAACCCATTTCATGAAGCTCCCAAAGAACACATATATTAACACTAAACGGTCACTTGTGCTGAAGTTGTTTACTCGGTAGTGAGTGTTGCAACCGAGGACAGARTATTTTTTACACACTACACGGTTCAACACTCGGCGGTCCCGTTCTTTGAGTTTGTGTGGCCTACCACATCGCGGTTGAGCCGTTGTTGCTCCTAGACGTTACAGTTGACCCGGGCAGCTCTAGCAGGGCAGAAATTTGACAAACTGATTTATTGGAAAGTTTGCATCCTCTGACTGTGCCACATTGAAAGTCACTGAGCTCTTCAGTACGGCCATTCTACTGCCAATGTTTCTCTATTGAGATTCCATGGCTGTGTGCTTGATTTTATACACCTGTCAACAACGGGTGTGGCTGAAATAGCCCAATCCACTAATTTGAAGTAATGTCCACATACTTTTGTATATATAGTTTGTATGTTGCATGAATTCACAATGAAAATACAATGAAGTGATATAACTGTTACTCTCACATTTTCAACATATATTTTCCACTTTCTACGCTTGACAAGCAGTTCCCTTATTCCACCACTTTGCACTGTGAGTACGCATGGTCGGCTGTGAGTACGCATGGTCGGCTGTGAGTACGCATGGTCGCGGCTGTGAGTACGCATGGTCGCGGCTGTGAGTACGCACGGTCACGGCTGTGAGTACGTATGGTCGCGGCTGTGAGTACGCATGGTCGCGGCTGTGAGTACGCACGGTCACGGCTGTGAGTACACATGGTCGCGGCTGTGAGTACGCATGGTCGCGGCTGTGAGTACGCACGGTCACGGCTGTGAGTACGTATGGTCGCGGCTGTGAGTACGTACGATCGCGGCTGTGAGTACACATGGTCGCGCTGTGAGTACGCACGGTCACGGCTGTGAGTACACACGATCACGGCTGTGAGTACACACGGTCACGGCTTTGCGTATATTTACTCACACTCTCAAGCAAACGTTCATATTGATAACTCTCACACTTTGCGTGGAAATGATCCCACGCATGGTTCACGCACAGATTTCTGCCTACGCATGATTGATAAATGAGGCTCCTGGCCTTTAATACATTGGTACACAGCGTGGAAAAATCCTGCTCTCATCAAAGAGAGAAAGACAAGCATCATGTCGTCTTGCAAAGTGATGCCTGCCAAGTTTTATTTGGAGCTCGACGTTGTACATTTGAATAAGCCTCTCAAAACCAATCCAGAACACGGATTTTCGATAAGCGTTGGATRGGATTAATTATAAAACGAAAAACCATTGCTAATGTGAMGCGATAAAGACAGTTGCTAATGTTGCTGACAGTGAGCTGAATCCCCCCCAAAAAACAAATAAAATAGAATAATATTACATGTGATTTTCTTGCCAAGTTCAGGATTTTGTTGTAGTTTATTATGGCTGCCGTGAGGGATGACGACTGCAGTTTAAACAGAAACATGGCTGGAAGGAATTCAACCAAACTAACATTGTGGAAAAAATACRGTTCCCAGTGCACCGCCACAAAGGAACACCAACAATCTATAATTATTAAGTATTAGTTGTACATTTTGTTCAGAGTAACTAAAAATAAGAAATGAACATGTCTAATTAATATCGTCCCTTTTTTTCCTAATGTGCTTGCTCTTCTTCTACCATATTGTAGCTAARGCTCCCCTTCCCTCACGCTGGGACAACTAACCATGTTGAGGTGTGAGAGATGGAGGAATTATTCTGCCATGGAATGTCAGAGCCAGTTAAAAAGGGCCAGGTGTGACGTTAGCCAGCATCATGTGTTCTGTCAGTCAGTCTCAGGAGCGGTGAGGGCACTGCACCATGAGATGGAGGAGGCTGATTGGACCGGAGAGCTGGAGAGGTGGGGAGCCCGGCCTGGCTAGAGGCTGGGGGGCACAGACAGAGGGAGGGCTGGGGGAGGGAGGGGTGGACGGCCAGGGGAGAAGTAGAGAGGGAGGAAGGCCCTGTCTGCTTGTGTTGCTACTGCACAGTGCTCTGGAGCGAATAAATACTTTAAGCAATTAACACTGTTGCCCTTGAACGTTCATGGCAACACACAACTTCATACATACAGTATGGTCGATTCATCGTTTTACTTTCAGTGCTTCATTTGGAAAAGCAATAGAATATTTTAGTATATTTGTAAATACATATTTTTWWATATMATAAATATTTGTACAATCAATATCATAATTTCTAAAGTAAGTTTTGGTCTGTAGAGATACATAAGCAATCGAGTAAACCTTTTTCTACTTGTTATTATTTTATTTGACCTTTTATTATAGATAATTGAGGGCGCTTGCCAGTAAGCATTTCGCTGCACRGTTTATGTTTCCTGTTAACTTGTTAACTGTGTACGTCACGTTCTGACCATAGTTATTTTGTGTTTTCGTTGGTCCTCTCCTTCGTCCACCACAGAAGAAAGCCGTTACAGAACCACCCACCAAGCAGCGTGGTAACGGGCAGCACCGTTTATGTTTACTGTTAACTGTGTACTTGACAAATAAATATCGTTTTGATTTGAACCTTGACATTGATCACATTTTTACGCAGATAATTCACATCATAATTACAACTGCTGTGATGAATGTAAGACCTCAGAGTTGGAAAATACAGTCACGCATTAGTGCTATAACCATAAGGCAGGCTAATCACATCCATGACAGAATTAAGCTACAATGAATGCTCTTCCATGCTTTTGTCAGATATTCTGCATTCTGGAGCAGCTCTGTGGTGGTATATGACGGCCATTGGAGGTCCTGACTAACTTGGAGCAGCTCTGTGGTGGTATATGACGGCCATTGGAGGTCATGACTAACCTGGAGCAGCTCTGTGGTGGTATATGATGGCCATTGGAGGTCCTGACTAACTTGGAGCAGCTCTGTGGTGGTATATGATGGCCATTGGAGTCCCTGACTAACTTGGAGCAGCTCTGTGGTGGTATATGACGGCCATTGGAGGTCCTGACTAACCTGGAGCAGCTCTGTGGTGGTATATGATGGCCACTACCCTGAGGGCATAACTGAAATCAAATCAAAGTTTATTTGTCACATGACAGAATACAACAGATGTAAACCATACAGTGGAATGCTTCCCTACAACCTCTTCCTCAACAATGCAGAGTTCAACGATATCAATTAATAGGACTAGATTCAGGTTGAGACTGTTCCACGGTTCTGACTAGAACTGCCCAGGGGACTAGATTCAGGTTGAGACTGTTCCACGGTTCTGACTAGGA
>NW_019943936.1:66078-95226 GCF_002910315.2 Salvelinus sp. IW2-2015
AGTAGAGAGGGAGGAAGGCCCTGTCTGCTTGTGTTGCTACTGCACAGTGCTCTGGAGCGAATAAATACTTTAAGCAATTAACACTGTTGCCCTTGAACGTTCATGGCAACACACAACTTCATACATACAGTATGGTCGATTCATCGTTTTACTTTCAGTGCTTCATTTGGAAAAGCAATAGAATATTTTAGTATATTTGTAAATACATATTTTTATAATATAAATATTTGTAAATCAATTATCATAATTTCTAAAGTAAGTTTTGGTCTGTAGAGATACATAAGCAATCGAGTAAACCTTTTTCTACTTGTTATTATTTTATTTGACCTTTTATTATAGATAATTGAGGGCGCTTGCCAGTAAGCATTTCGCTGCACTGTTTATGTTTCCTGTTAACTTGTTAACTGTGTACGTCACGTTCTGACCATAGTTATTTTTGTGTTTCGTTGGTCCTCTCCTTCGTCCACCACAGAAGAAAAGCCGTTACAGAACCACCCACCAAGCAGCGTGGTAACGGGCAGCACCGTTTATGTTTACTGTTAACTGTGTACTTGACAAATAAATATCGTTTTGATTTGAACCTTGACATTGATCACATTTTTACGCAGATAATTCACATCATAATTACAACTGCTGTGATGAATGTAAGACCTCAGAGTTGGAAAATACAGTCACGCATTAGTGCTATAACCATAAGGCAGGCTAATCACATCCATGACAGAATAAGCTAATGAATGCTCTTCCATGCTTTTGTCAGTATTCTGCATCTGACAGCTCTGGTGGATATGACGGCCATTAGGTCCATGACTAACTTGGAGCAGCTCTGTGTGGTATATGACGGCCATTGGAGGTTCATGACTAACCTGGAGCAGCTCTGTGGTGGTATATGATGGCCATGGAGGTCCTGACTAACTTGGAGCAGCTCTGTGTGGTATATGATGATAGCGGCACACCTGAGGATGACTAACTTTGAGCAGCTCTGGTGGTATATTGAGGTGAGGTCCTTGGAGGCTCTGCTGACTATGAGCTTCGGAGCAGCTCTGTGGGTGGTAATGTAGTGCCATTGGAGGGTCCTGACTACCCTGAGCAGCTCTGTGGTGGTATATGAGGCCACTACCCTGAGGGCATGAACTGAAATCAAATCAAAGTTATTTGTCACATGACAGAATAAAAAGATGTAAACCATACAGTGGAATGCTTCCCTACAACCTCTCCTCAACAATGCAGAGTTCAACGATATCAATTAATAGGACTAGATTCAGGTTGAGACTGTTCCACGGTTCTGACAGAACTGCCCAGGGACTAGATTCAGGTTGAGACTGTCCACGGTTCTGACTAGGACTACCCGGGACTAGATTTAGGTTGAGACTGTTCCACGGTTCTGACTAGGACTGAACTGCCCAGGGGACTAGATTCAGGTTGAGACTGTTCCACGTTTCTGACTAGAACTGCCCAGGAGACTAATTCAGGTTGAGACGTTCCACGGTTCTGACTAGGACTGAACTGCCCAGGGGACTAGATTCAGGTTGAGACTGTTCCAGGTTCTGACTAGACTGCCCAGGGGACTAGATTCAGGTTGAGACTGTCCACGGTTCTGACTAGAACTGCCCAGTGGGACTAGATGTCAGGTTGAGACTGTTCCACGGTTCTGACTAGAACTCCCAGGGGATAGGATTCCAGGTTGAGACTGTTTCACGGTTCTGACTAGAACACTGCCCATGCCCAGTGGACTAGATGCAGGTTGAGACTGTTCCACGGTTCTGACTAGAACTCCCCAGTGGACTAGATGCAGGTTGAGACTGTTCCACAGTTCTGACTAGAACTCCCCAGGTGACGACTACTACTGTTCTGTAAGTCAATTCCACTCTCTGGATATTTGCTTCTTTAATTCAGCTGAATTCTCATTTGAGAGCAAGATCGACTGGTGTAAATCTAAGAAAATGAAAGGACCTAACATCACCCAGCAAAAATGTATTTTTTTATTTTATGAAAAAGACACTGTAAATGAAATATTGTTGTTATTAATGAATGTACATGTTATGAGCCCTGAACACTCTAATTGAATCCAGGTTCAGTCCAGCGATACACCAACCATGCAAGTGACCCAGTCTGGATGGTTGGCAACACATTATCCTGAGGCTACTTTTATCCAAGAAAACTTTTCTTTGCTCTGTTTACTCCTCATTCTGAATTCCCACTTCCATCTCTGGGACATTTATTTTGTGCATCCGAGTTGCTGTTTGGATAGATTATATAACGTTATTTGCAAGTCATTTGAAATTACACTTCGATTTCTCTACCCACATCTCTTCATCAGAGGGATATGACAGGTGCAGGCAGATGATGGCTGTGTCCCAAACGGTAGCCRATTCCCTATATAGTGCACTACCTTTGACCAGATCCTTATGGGCTCAATAGTGCACTAAATAGGGAATAGTGTGTCATTCGGGACGTAGGCGATGTCAGATTGTATCTGCTTTTGATGTTATGACTTGTTTACCACTGGAAATGAACACGGCCTCGGCTCTCAGGAGGCAGGAGCTCCACTCGTCTCGTCTTCTGCACATAGGAGAGCAGTCACCTCGGGATARATCAAATGTATTTCTGCCCCGTAGTCCCGTACTTACAGAGACAGAGGTCGATAAGTCGTGATGTTACACTCTAGCACAATCTGGGTAAACGAGTAACATCATCTATGTTTTAAAGTAAGATGGGGGATCAAAGGGAATGTTCATTCAAACTGGATTTTTCTTTTAGGTTTAAAAAAAATAAATAAAAAAATGTAAAAGGAGATGATTTTGGGAGTAGATTTCAGATCTGTGACTTTTGAATATCTTGACATTTACCCTAAAAAGTATCCAAATGTGGCCCCTTGTATTTTGCATTAGTTTGAATCTCCCCTGAAACGTACCCTAGGCAACCTGAGATAGGACCTCCTGTAGAGCTCTARTGTACATTATAGATGTATTGGTTGAAGCTTGGAGTTTAATTCAAATCTCCCATCATATCTAAGCCAATATGACACCTATCTCAATGAAAATTCGCAAATCAACTTGACTGGAGGTAAACAACACACTCCGCCTCTCATCATGGGCTGTCCAGCCGTTACTGAGAACCACATACGGATTAAAACGAGACTATAACGTCCATAAAGTGACCACTGGACGTAAAAAAAATGCCGGAGTGACAATTTAAAAAAAGAAAAACTTCTAACAATGCTAACATCTTTTCAGACAAATCTCAGAGTTCTAACACCGGGTCCGTTGCTCGGCAACAACCCAGCTGCTTGCACCATGCTGCCAGTCAGAAGAAGTGCATGGAACAAACCGAGGCTACTGTATATTGCTAGCTATATGGGGATATTCAACCTGAGGTTAATCAATAAACACAAGCAGATATTTTGATTAGCTAGGTAGCTAACTAGCTAATAGGGCTGTTCCTGACTAAAACAAATCTTGGTCGACCGAGAGTCATCTGTTTTTTCAACAAATGGGCTGGTCAAAATTTTATAGACACACCCTAGGTTTGAATAAAGTCAACTATARGTAGGCTACTGAGTGAATTAGGACAGACACATGACTCGAGAAGGAGCCAGAGACGGCCTAACCAGATTTTTTTTAACTGTTCCCAAACGTCCTCCTCCCGTTGCTGCTGGCCTTCACAGATTCTGCCTTTATGTACACCAGGGGTAGGCAACCTWTTCCATTGGGAGTGTACATTTATTTTACCGTTTCTACCTGATATTAGTTATTAGTTATGATTTTCATATGCACATTTCTTTTGTGGAACAGTTTGATTTCTTTTATAATAAACTATTCGTATCTCAAAATCTTTGTCATGTGATTCATACAAATTATTTCTAAAATGAAAATTATACTCATTTTAAAGTAACTTATATTGCCATTACCAACTATGTAAAAATTGCCTATAACAAAGCCAACAKATAAAAACATTGCAGCCTGCAGGTACGACATTTCCTGATAAAAAATAAATCACATTGGCTATGCATGGCCTGTCTGCAACAAATTTAAAAACATTGTATCAACTATCAACTTGATCCAGGCCTTAAACTTGTGCTAACAAACTTGTAYCATTGTTTTCAGGTGCCAGTGAGCTCCGGACAGACACAGCTGTGGGTTATTTGCACAAGGGATAATAAGTAATAATTTTAAGTAACCTAWTTTCTGATGTTTATACCGGATGAGAGCATGACATTTGTTCCCCTTTCACACAGAGTGGTTGTTGCAAGTGTGAGAGCTGGACAGATTTTTCAAATAGGCTACTAGTGCCATTCTCAATGGATGTGAAAACAGACTTTGTGTCCTTTCTGTTTGAAGTGAAGATTATTATTTTTTGAGTGGCTCCACAGCTCCCCACACAAGTGCTCTAAATGTTTTTTTTTAATCGGTCGACCAACAGCCTAMCGACCCCCCAAAAAATTGACCAGTCGACTTAATGGGGTCAGCCTTACTAGCTAACGTTACGCAGCTAAAGTTAGCTTACTTGTATAAAGTCCAGCAGCTGGCCTCTGTAGCTAGCTAACACCAGTCAGCTAAAAAATAGCTAGCTAACAAACAGGCAAATAAAGGTATCTAGCCAATTAACGTAGATTTGTTTTGATTAACTAGGTAGCTAGCTAGCTAACATAACGTTATACCAGTCAGATGAGCTGGATATCTAGCTATATTTTGCCAACTAAGTGTCACGCCCTGACCGTAGATRGRCTTGTATGTTTCTATTTTTAGTTTGGTCAGGGTGTSATGTGGGTGGGTATTCTATGTCTGGGTATTCTATGTTGTAGGTCTAGGTTTTCTGTTTCTGTGTGGTTGGCCTGGTGTGGTTCCCAATCAGAGGCAGCTGTCTATCGTCGTCTCTGATTGGGAGCCATATTTAGGTAGCCTGTTTTCACACTTTTGTTTGTGGGTGGTTGTTTCCTGTTTAGTGTTTTGTTTCACCTTTCAGGACTGTTCGTTTGTCGTTTTTGTTGTTTGTCAAGTGTTTTCGTATTTTTATAAAAAAATATGACCACTTACCATGCTGCACCTTGGTCCTCCTCTCCTTCTCCAGACGACAATCGTTACACTAAGGTTTTTCAAATAAGGCTGAAGTCATTATGTGTAAACTGCTGATCTAGGCACAAATAAACTAGTGAATGTCCTGCTATGACAGCCAATTAACTGTAGCTAGCTAAGTAACTTTGGGAAACTGCCACGCTACTCACGTTAATTTGCATTGCACAGAGCCAAAGCCAGACATAAAACAGGACAAGCACGTTGCATTTCCTCAAAGAACAACAAAGACCACATAAATCTAGCCYAGAAAACACATTGTTTTGTTAAAAAACAGTAGGCTAGTTATGAAGCGCATATAGTAAATGGTTGAACCCCAAATGCATATGTGAACAGAACCTCAGTTGTGCATGCTAGCATCACTTTACCGTACTTGACTGACAGCATCGCAGTTTAATAAATTACAGCTCCGGCATAAACTCTTTCTCCTGCTGTCTTGTCATTCTTATAATCCAAATTTGTGCTGACTGATTAACACAGTGTCAAGTTACTTTGAAGTCTGAAATCGCCATGCAAAAGTAAAAAGTAGTCAGGATGCTACAGGTGATGTATGATGGGTAAAACAACAACCTCACTCAGAACAACAACATCACTCAGAACTACAACATCCTCGAACTACATCAGCCAGAACATACAACATCCACACAGACAACTAACTAACATCCAAACTTACAGCCACAGAACTAAATCACTAGACACTCCAGACACTCACCAGAACACAGTCACACAGGAACTACAACATCACTCAGAGCAGCTACACATCCCCAGAACATCACCAACATCATCAGCACACATCACAACACTTACAACATGTCACTCAAACTACATTCACCCAAACTACAACCATCACTCAGAACACCAATCACACAGAACACAAACATTGTCACTCAGATACTAATCACCAAGTGAACTACTCAGAACCAGTTCACTCAGAACTCCAAACACACATTCACCAGACTCAAACATCACTCAGAACTACATCACCCAGAACTACAACAGCATCAGAACTACATCACCCAGAACTACAACATCACTCAGAACTACATCACTCAGAACTACATCACCCAGAACTACAACATCACTCAGAACTACAACATCACTCAGAACTACAACATCACTCAGAATCACTGCTTGTGTGACATTCCGTCTGCCAGCCTAGACGTAACATTTTAAACGTAAAACCGGGACAGTGAAATGATTATGTTATTTTCGGTATGGTTACATGTATTTTTTATGTAACGTTTATTTAACTAGGCATACATAAGACAGAAGGTTACTTAAACCCTTTCAGCAGTCAAATGATAAAATCGTGCTCTAGTGGCCTTGTTATTTTTTTATAAACATTATTTCAAAACAACCGCCAAAAATCTGGAGTTTCTGTGTCAAACGGCTTTGTTATATATTCCAGTGATTTATATAAAGTGTAATATTAGGATACAAACTCAAAGTTGTATACATTTCAACTCTATATCTCACATCATACAGGTATCTTAATTTTTTAAAGACCATAAACATGTTTGAGAGGTGTATATTTTTGTTTCAAAGTAAATTTGCTTAAAACTTCTTCGGGATTGAGGGCGGTATTTTCACGTCTGGATGAAAAGTATGCCCAAAGTAAACTGCCTYTTTCTCAGGCCCAGAAMCTAGGATATGCATATAATTTATAGATTTGGATAGYAAACACTCTGAAGTTTCTAAAACTGTTAGAATAATGTCTGTGAATATAACAACACTGATTTGGCAGGCGAAAKCCCGAGCACAATCCATCCAGGGAATTGTTTTTTAGAGCTCATTGTCTTTTCCAATATTTTCATTGGGATTCCTGATTTATAAGGGCCCTTGTTGCAGTTCCTATGGCCTCCACTAGATGTAAACAGTCTTTAGAAATCTTTTTAGAAATCTTTTATTGCGCGTACACAGGGGCGCGCTCCGTGGTATTTTTCTTCGGTATTGAAAACAGATTATCCCGTCTTAAATTGTATCGATTATTTACATTTTAGGATACCTGAGGAAGGATTAGGAACGTTGTTTGAAATGTTTGGACCAAGTTTACAGGTAACTTATTAGATACTTTGTAGGCATGTTGGGTGAGTTGAAACCGGTGTATTTCTGAATCAAACGCGCCAAATAAATGGAAATTTTTGGGACATAAAGAAGGAAATTATCGAACAAAAGGACCATTTGTGATGTTTCTGGGACATTTTGGAGTGCCAACAGAAGAAGATCTTCACAGGTAAGGCACATATTATATGGCTATTTCTGACTATATCCTGTCGCAGCTCCCCTGGTTGAAATGATTTGTTATACGCATTTGTGTGCTGGACGCGCTGTCCTCAGATAATCGCATGGTTTGGCTTTCGCCGTAAAGCCTTTTTGAAATCTGAGACGGCGGCTTGGATTTAACAACAAAGTAAGCTTTATTTTCTTCTGACTAACTGTGTCTACTATGTTTTAGAGTCAGTTGTTCTATAGTTTCTCTCCTCAGGTAAGTTGTCTCTGTTCTCCCTTCATGACTGAGGTCAGTTGTCTACTAGTTGTCTCTTCCTCCTGACTGAGTCAGTTGTCTACTAGTTGTCTCTTCTTCCTGACTGAGTCAAGTTGTCTACAGTTGTTCTTCTCCTGACTGATCAGTTTGTCTACTAGTGTGTCTCTTCTTCGCGCTGACTGAGTCAGTTGTCTATCAAGTTGTCTCTCTTCCTGAACTGATCAGTTGTCTACTAGTGTTTCTTCTTCCTGACTGAGTCAGTTGTCTAATAGTTGTTCTCTTCTCTCTGAGCTGAGTCAGTTGTCTACTAGTTGTAATGCTCTCTTCCTGAACTGAGTCAGTTGTCCATAGCTAGTTGTCTCTTCTTTCCTGCGGTCAGTGTCACTGTCGTTTGACTAAGTCATGTCTACTAGTTGTCTCTTCTTCCTGATGAGTCAGTTTGTCTACTAGGATTTGTCTCAGTTCTTCCCTGCACTGAGGCCAGTTTTCTACTAGTGTGGTCTCTTCTTTCCTGTCTGAGCCTGTTGTGCTACTAGGTGTCTCTTCTTCTCTGACTGATGATCGTTGTTCTATCTAGTATGTTCTCTCTCTTCCTGTGGATAGTCCAGTTGTTCTAAGTCTACTTATTCTGTGACTGCTTCTCTCTCCTCGACTTGAGTCAGTTGTCTACTAGTTGTCCCTCTTCCTCCTGGACTGAGTCAGTTGTCTACTGTTGTCTCCTCTTCTTCCTGATGAGTCAGTTGTTCACCTAGTTGTCTCTTCTCCTCACTGAGCCTAACGGTCTTGACTGAGTCAAGTTGTCTACTAGTTGTCGTCTCTCCTTCCTGGACTGAGTCAGTGTCTACTAGTTGTCTCTTCTTCCTGACGAGAGTCGCTTGTCTACTAGTTGTCTCTTCTTCCTGACTGAAGTCAGTTTGTCTACTAGTCTGTCTCTTCTTCCTGACTGAGTCAGTTGTCTACTATTTGTCTCTCTTCCTGTTACTGATCCGTTGTCTATAGTTGTCTCTTTCTCCTGACTGAGTCGTGTCTAGTTGGTCTCTTCCTGACGTAGGTGTCCTTCTCTTCTCCTTCTTCTGACTGAGTCAGTTGTCTACTAGTTGTCTCTTCTCTCCTACTGAGTCAGTTGTCTACCTAGTTGTCTCTTCTTTCCTGACTGAGTCAGTTATTACTAGTGTGTAATCTCTTGCTTTTTGACTCAAGTGTAGTAAGGCTTGGTTGAGTACAAAGCAACCATGATTGTTGAGTTGTACTACACACTACACAAGCTGATTCAGAATGATCGAAAGCTGGATGATTTAGTTGATTTATTTAATCAGGGCTGTGTAGTGCCAAGGGCTAACTCCAGTGCACTCCTTGGGGTCCTGAGGACTGAGTTTGGGAAACCCTGGTCTAACTTATTAGTTAAACTTCCTAATAAACTTAAACATTGTTCTGGTACACTGCCACTAGTGGCAATAAATATTATTGTTGCCAAAGGTGTGCCACATATTCACCACTAGTGGCAAACAATTTGCAAAACTTCTGGCAACATTTTGTGGCACACTATTTAATTTGCAACAAATTCATTTTGTGAATTTGAATATTCAATATTCATTTTTCATTTTTTTATTTTGAATATGCTGCAAATATAATTGGAGGATGAGTGAAGTAAACAGTAAAACTCAATAGAAAATAGTCAATGGATGGTGGAATGCTTTAACACCTAGTTTGACAACCAGCAGCCAACCAGAAGGTTGTATCTCTCTGTTGTAGGAGAGTGCTGGGGACTGAGGACTACTATTTTTTTTCATATCACTAGACACTTCTTAAGCCAACAAGGAACTATTCTTCACACCTCTAAAAAAAAAATGGTTTGACTAATAGCAAACATTAGACTGTCAGCCAATCTAATTTTAAGACAATACAGAATAGCCTTTTAAAACTCTTGACTCTTTTTGGTGTTTGAATAGTTCTATTGCAGTTACCACGTCACATTAATAGTAACGTTACYGCTTAATGAATACATCTGAACGACCCATCGTCTCTTTACACAACAACGTAATAGTGAGGACATTTAAAATGATCTCATTACAATAGGCTTACAGTGGCCTACAGTGATGCAGTCGGCTAGTCCATGCATGTCTAATCTTTATTATGGTTATCAGAGGAGAGGAGACGACTAGCTGCCCTTGAGGAGGGGAGACATGAGTTCACATGACATCTTGATATCTGCCTCATTAAATGACATCATCACCATCCTAACTAAAGAATGGTCCATCATGTTGAGTGAGCGAGTGAGTTAGTTAGTTAGTTGGTTAGTTGGCTATTTGGCTAGTTGGCTAGTTGGCTAGTTAGTTGGTTAGTTGGTTAGTTGGTTAGTTGGTTAGTTGGTTAGGTGGTTAGTTGGTAAGTTATCTAGTTAGCTAGTTGGTTAGTTGGTTAGTTAGTTAGTTAGTTAGTGAGTTTGTTAGTGAGTTAGTTATTTAGTTAGTTTGTTAGTTTGTTAGTTTGTTACTTACTTACTTACGTACTTACGTACTTACTTGCTTAGTTAAAGTGCCTTCAGAAAGTATTCAAACCCCTTGACTTTTCCCACATTTTTGTTGAATTAATAAAAAATATATTAAATTAAGATTTTGTGTCTACACACAATACCCCACAGRACCCCACAATACCCCATAATGTCAAAGTGGAATTATGTTCTTTGAAATGTTWACAAATTAATAAAGAATGTAAAGCTGAATAAGTATTCAATCCCTTTGTTATGGCTAGCTGAAGTAAGTTCAGGAGTAAATATTTGCTTAACAAATCACACAATAAGTTGCATGGACTCACACTGTGTGCAATAATAGTTTTTAACATGATTATTCAATTACTACACATACAATAATCTGTAAGGTCCCTCAGTCAAGTGTAACCGATGTGAAATGGCTAGCTAGTTAGCGGTGGTGCGCGCTAATAGCCTTTCAAACGGTGACGTCACTCGCTTTGAGACCTTGAAGTAGTGGTTCCACAAAGGCCGTGCAAGGGCCGCGGCCTTTGTGGAGCGATGGGTTACGATGCTTCGTGGGTGACTGTTGTTGATGTGTGCAGAGAGTCCCTGGTTCGCGCCCGGGGCGAGGGGACGGACTAAAGTTATACTGTTACACAAGCAGTGAATTTCAGACACAGATTCAACCACAAAGTCTATGGAGATTTTCCAATGCCTCGCAAAGAGGGCATCAATTGGTAGATGGGTAAAATGTTTTGTTTCTATGGAGAACACAAGCTAACAATGTCACGATTAGAGGAGGACACTGACCCCTCAGATGTCAGACAGATATTGATCTAGGATTTATATTACTCAGATGAATGACCACTAGCTTTTGTATTACTTTGTAGAATACTGTACTTTTGTAAAATGTGTGTCTTGTCCGTCTTTATTGATGAGGAGACAATAAACTCACTTAACTAATACATTGATGATGGTTCTCGCCTGGGAAAAAAAGACCTAGGAATGTACAAAATGTTCCAAACTATAGCCTTACTGCTGTAACAGATGTCAAACTCTATAACTTTCACAGCCTTACTGCTGTAACAGATGCCCAACTAGATCTTGCTATTGAGCCATTGGTATGACACCCCATCCTAGAGGCACACATTTTAAACAGGAGTTCGGGGTGTCGCGAAAACCACAAGGCTAAACAATCAGGAAGCAGGACCTTGTGTGTGTTCATACTGATTGCAATACCTTCCCGGCAGTAAATTCATAACAGATCAATCATGATCACAAATATGACCAGTAACTTGTGTTCCTTGCTTTTTTACCAGCTTTAAAACCTAATACCTAATAAATAATAATATTTCAAACTGAAAGCAATTGCTCCTTTTGCTTTGTGACACATTTAAAAATGTCTCTATGCCTCGTCTAAGGTTAAATATAGGCTTGAATCTCTGGCTGTGAATTTAGCTTTCCCTACTCCAGGCATCACTACGACCAGGTTGTGTCAGYGCCATTATCATTGATTTRATATTTATTTATTTAACCTTTATTTAACTAGGCAAGTCAGTTAAGAACACATTTTTACTTACAATGACGGCCTACCCCGGCCAATGCTGGGCCAATTGTGCGCCGCCCTATGGGACTCCCAATCACAGCCGGATGTGAAACAGCCTGGATTTGAACCAGGGACTGTAGTGGTGCTTCTTGCACTGAGATGCAGTGCCTTAGCCCCCCTATCATGGAGGAGAAGGAAGAGAGGGGAGGCTGGCTGGTTGGCTGGTTGGCTGGTTGGTTGGCTCATTGGCTGGCTGGTTGGTTGGTTGGTTGGTTGGTTGGTTTGTTGGTTGGTTGGCTGACTGGTTGGCTGGCTGGCTGGCTGGCTGACTGGTTGGTTGGCTTGTTGGCTGGCTGGCTGGTTGGTTGGCTGGCTGGTTGCCTGACTGGCTGGTTGGCTGGCTATATGGCTGACTGGCTCGCTGACTGGCTGCTGGTTGTCTGTCTGAATGTATGTACAGTATGTCTGACTAGCTCTGACTGACTGGTTGACTGACTTCTTGAAGCGATATGCTGACTGACTGACTTCTTGAAGCGATATGCTAACTGACTGACTGCTTGAAGCGCTATATGTGCTGACCGGGGCCCCTGGCTGTGTGTGTAACAGACAGACAGATGGGCTGTTTTAAGAACAATGTGAGATGCTTCAGGAGATGCCTAAAATCACATTAAGTTCACATTGCCATGCCCCTGGCTGTCCTCTCTTTCTGTCCCCATTAAATAAATAAAAGCATCTCTCAAGATTGAATTACTAGACTCTGACAATGGAGAGGAAACAGAGGGGAAGAGAAGAGGCTATCTCAATGTGAATTCTGATGTCTCTACACATCAAGGTGAAGAAGGACACAGGTGTATTCCTCAACGCACTTTAGTTTTCACACTTTAAAAAGGCCTTCACTTGTAGTCACACATCAAAAAGTCTACAAGAACTCTAAAATCCCTTCATATTTTCAGTGCATTATCATCGTTGTAGGGGAGAGTGGGGTAAGTTGAGACACGTTGTACATTCAGCATCACACCGTCAAGGGAAATATAGTATTATTTCTAACAAAGATATCCACATATATTTCAGAATGTTGTGTATCCCTGGAAATAATCAGAATTCATGTAAACATTACAGTTTTAAAACATAGCATGTCCGAAAAAAACTGGTCTCTTGGCACAACTTCCCCGGTTTATGGGGTAAGTTGAGAGGAGGGACAGGGTAAGTTAAGCCGCCTACAAATTTCATTAAATAATACTACTACTGTTAAACCATGTCTATCTTAATTTGCCAAACACAATTCAACACAATCACAATCACTGTTTTAAAAAAAATCATTTTAAGCATATTTTAACACAGGCTTAATACCTAACAAATTGTCTCAACCGTTTTCTCAACTTACCCCAAGGGCAAACATTTTGACTATAGCCCACACAGCTACAAGTATGCACTTTCATGCTATGTTTAGGACCTCATATTGAAGCTTATAGAGACCCCCAACTGATGTGTTTAACAATCTTAAAATTATCTACTTTGGTTTAGATACAAGTATCATGGAACCTCTTAACACAATAAATTCTACATTTGACTTTGTGAAAATCCGTTTAAAAAAAAAACTTTTTCCATGTGGTTTCTTCCTTCACAGACTCCATGAAATGATGACCTCTTCCTTCACAGACTCCATGAAATGATGACCTCTTCCTAAATATTTTTTCAAATGATTAATTGTCTGTATGGTTTCCTAGAAACAAGGGTGGCTCAACTTACCCCTTTGGCTCAACTTACCCCACTCTCCCCTACCTGTACTTTAAATAATTTTGTTCAGTGAATCTTAAACTCGATCCCTAAGTAGCTCTTTCCTGCAGTCAATGACCAAATGCGCCCTCTTGGCCTCATGGGTGGAATGTTATTAATAAAAACGTACAGAAAATCTGTTGTTTCTATGTCAAATCGTTTTGTTATATTTCAGTCTTCTGTGATGTATATAAAGTCTAATATTGTGTTGGAACCTCAAAATGTTATACATTTCAACTCTATATCTGACATGGTACAGGTGTCTTCTTACAGGTGTCTCCTTTTTAAGCCCATAATTATGTGTGTGAGGTGTATACTTATGTTTCAAAATAGATTTGTTTAAGATTAACAAACATTTTGCCCACTGGAGCAAAACGTTAAACCGACAGGGGCCCCCACTGCTCATGAAGTCTGTGGGCTTCTGATCTCTGTAGCCGACGTAAGACTTTCAATCGTGTTAACCCTCGTAAGGCTGCCGGTCCAGACTCTATCATCAAGTTTTCGGACAACACAACAGCGGTAGGCCTGATTACCAACACCAATGAGACAGCCTACAGGGAGGAGGTTAGTGCCCTGGAGGAGTGGACCCGGGGGAAAAACCATCTCCCTCAACGTCAACAAAACGAAGGACCTGTTAGTGGACTACAGGAGATGGGAGCACTCACCCATCCACATTGACGGGGCCGCAGAAGAGAGGGGTCAAAAGCTTCAAGTTCCTCTGTGTGCACATCACTGACGACCTGAAATGGTCCCAACACACTGAGGCTAAAGAAATCCAGTATGGCCCCTAAGACCCTCACAAACTTCTACAGATGCACCATCGAGAGCATTCTGTCGGGTTGCATCYCCGCSTGGTACGGCAACTGCACCGACWTCAACCGCAKRGCTCTSCAGAGGGTGGTYCGATCAGCCCAACGCATCACCAGYGGCAAACTGCCTGCCCTCCAGGACATCCACAGCACTCGGTGTCACAGGAAGGCCAAGAATATCACCAATTACCTCAGCCACCTGAGKCACGGCCTGTTCACCCTGCTGCAATCTAAAAGGCGGACACAGTACAGGTGCATCGAAGCTGGGACCGGGAGACTGATAAACATCTCCAGGCCATCAGACTGTTAAACAGCCATCATTAGCCGGCCACTGCTCGGTACTCTGCCCTGCACCTTAGATACTGTCACAAGCCGGCTACCGCCCAGTACTCTGCCCTGCACCTTAGGCACCGTCATAAGCTGGCTACTGCCCCGTACTCTGCCCTGCACCTTAGGCACCGTCATAAGCTGGCTACCGCCCCGTACTCTGCCCTGCACCTTAGGAACCGTCATAAGTTGGCTACCGCCCCGGTACTTTGCCCTGCACCTTAGACACTGTCACAAGCTGGCTACCGCCCGGTACTCTGCCCTGCAACTTAAACACCGTCACAAGCTGGCTACCGCCCCGTACTCTGCCATCATCTTAAACATTGTCACAAGCCGGCCACTGCCCGGTACTCTGCCCTGCACTTTAGACACCGTCACAAGCTGGCTACCGCCCCGTACTTTGCCCTGCAACTTAAACACTGGCACAAGCCGGCTACCGAGTGGTAGTCTGCCCTGCAACTAAGAGACTGTTACTAGCTGGCTACCGCACGGTACTCTACCCTGCAAAATATAGATTTTTACTAGCTGGCTACCGCACAGTACTCTGCCCTGCACCTTAGAGACTGTTACTAGCTGGCTACTGTACGGTACTCTACCCTGCACCTTAGAGACTGTTACTAGCTGGCTACTGCACGGTACTCTACCCTGCACCTTAGAGACTGTTACTAGCTGGCTACTGTACGGTACCCTACCCTGCACCTTAGAGACTGTTACTAGCTGGCTACAACCCGTTACCCTACCCTGCACCTTAGAGACTGTTACTAGCTACCGCCCGGTACTCTACCCTGCACCTTAGAGACTGTTACTAGCTACCGGCCGTACTCTGCCCTGCACCTTAGAGACTGTTACTAGCTACCGGCCCCTACTCTGCCCAGCACCTTAGAGACTGCTGCCCCATGTACTGTAAACAGTGCATTCGGAAAGCTGTCAGACCCCTTGACTTTTTCAACATTTTGTTATGTTACGGCCGTATTCTAAAATGGATCAAGGTAAGCTTTTGGTTTTACTAATTTATTTCCACCAGGGCCCACCGGTGAAACTGATAAACTGCTTGCTGACTGTACACTGTACACTGTACTGCATGATTGTAGCGGTTTTACTCGCTATTTGCTACCCGCAAACTCCTGTATACAGTACGTACCCTGTATACAGTACCGGTAGCCTGTATATAGTCCGTACCCCGGTATACCGTACCCCCTGTATACAGTACTTACTCGAAGTATACAGTACGTACCCCCTGTATTAGTACTACACCCTGTATAAAGTACTCTGTAGCCCCTCTGTACATAGTAACTGTACCCCTGTATAAAGTACCTTTACTCGAAGTATACACCTGTATCATCTTACCCTGTATAAAGTATGTACCTGCTGT
Source organism: Salvelinus sp. IW2-2015 (assembly GCF_002910315.2). Taxonomy (NCBI): domain Eukaryota; kingdom Metazoa; phylum Chordata; class Actinopteri; order Salmoniformes; family Salmonidae; genus Salvelinus; species Salvelinus sp. IW2-2015. The sequence continues at coordinate 81,933 of NW_019943936.1, forward strand.
ACTAGTACTGTACCTGTTATTAGTAAACAGTACCCCTGTATACAGTCGTACCCCGTATGAAAGTACCGGTACAAAACCCCTGTACTACAGTACAGTACCCTGTATATGTAACCAGTGCCCCTGTATACGTGGCCCCTGTATACGTACAGTACCCTGTAATACCAGTACTCGTACCCCTGTAGATAGTTACTACTGTAGGGTTTCCTATGTATAAACGTCAATGGACCGTTCAACCTGTGTATTGTACATTTATACCGCGGGCTCACCCCTGTGTATAGTAGTGCCCGTAACCGGTAGTTATATATAAGCTGTGGGTGGTAAAAAGCTAGTATAAGGGGGTAAGTACATAGGAGTTGCCGAGTGGTAACCAGGGGGTATTGTTGATAGCTATGTTTACCAGGGTAAAGTATTATAACGCTGTGTAAGTACTGTACACCCAGGGGGCCTGTATTAATCTTTGTTAAAACCTTACCACTGTTTAGATTAAGTAACGAGGGGGTTTGTAAACTGAGTCCCCTGTGGGTACAAGTACCAAATACGCTGTAGAGGGTATTCGGTCAGTACCTGTACATTGTATTATAAGTAGCCGTGCGCGGCGTGTATGCGCGATAGCTAGTACTAATAGCTATCTCAGGGCGCCGAGAGTTTAGCGTGATAGAGGTATCAGCAGGGACGGTAATCCGGGGGCGTACTTGGTACTATATACAGGACGGGCTACTGGATCTGCTAAGATATACCCTGTTTACACGTACTGTACATTCACTGTATATTGTATCGTACCCCTGTATATAGTCGCTGCCCCTGTTAACCGTATCCTGACCTAGCCTACCCTGAGCCTGCTTGATCCTGAGTCTGCCCTGACCCTGAGCTGCTTGATGAGTCTGCTGACCTGAAGTCTGCCCTGACCCTGAGCCTGCCCTGACCTGAGGCCTGCCTTGACCCTGACCTGAGCCTGCCTGACCCTGAGCCTGTCCTGACCCTGAGCTGTCCTGACCTGAGCCTGTCCTGACCCTGAGCCTGTTTGACCCTGACCCTGAGGCCTGCCCTGACCTGAGCTGTCCTGACCTGAGCCTGCTTGACTGAGCCTGCTGCCGTTCTGTAATTGTCACACCAACCTGGATTACTGACCCTGCTGCCCTGCCCTGAGCTGCCTGCCGTTCGGTACTTTTCAGACTCTGTCTGGATTACTGACCTCTGCCTGCTCTTGACCTGTTGTTTGCCTGCTCCTGTTTTTGTTATAAACGCGTGTGTGTGTGTGTGTGTGTGTGTGTGCGTTCGTTCGTGTGTCGTGTGCTTGTGTGTTTAAGAGGGTGTGTGTTTGCGTGCGTGCTTGCGTGTGTGTGTGTGTGTGTGTGTGTGTGTGTTTAAGAGGGTGTTTGAGAACTGAACTGTGAACACGACCTGGTTTCACCCTGAAAATAACAGCTCAAAAGTTCACTGCAGCGAGAGATAGACAGTAGTTCAGTGCCTAGTCTATATCTCGGAGCTTTAGAGAGGTGTGCATTTGCTTTGTGCGTGTGTGTGTGTGTGTGTGTGTGTCAAAGTTTGGACACACCTACTCATTTCAAGGGTTTTTCTTTATTTTTTTACTATTTTCTACATTGTATATAATTGTGAAGATAATCAAAACTATTAAATGACACATATTGAATCATGTAGTAACCAAAAAGGGTTAAACACATCAAAAATATATTTTATATTTGAGATTCTTCAAAATAGTTCACCTTTTGCCTTGATGACAGCTTTGCACAGCCTTGGTATTCTCTCAACTAGCTTCATGAGGAATGTGTTTCCAACAGTCTTGAAGGAGTTCCACATATGCTGAGCATTTGTTAGCTGCTTTTCTTCACTCTGTGGCCCAACTCATCCCAAACTATCTCAATTGGGTTGAGGTGGGGTGATTTTGGAGGACAGGTCATCTGATGCAGTTCCTTCCTTCTTGGTCAAATAGCCCTTACTAGCCTGAAAACAAATGATAATCCACTAAGCTCAAGCAGATGGGATGGCATATCTCTGCAGAATACTGTGGTAGCCATGTGAAGTGTGCCTTGAATTTAAAAATCACATACAGTGTCACCAGCAAAGCATCCCACACAATTACATCACCTCCTCCTCCATGCTTCACAGCGGAACCACACATGCGGAGATCATCCTTTCACTTACTCTGCGTCTCACAAAGACATGGCGGTTGGAACCAAATATCTCAAATTTGGACTAATCAGACCAAATGACAGATTTCACCAGTCTAATGTCAATTGCTCGTTTTTCTTGGCCAATCAAGCCTCTTCTTCTTATTCGTGCCTTTAGTAATGGTTTCTTTGCAGCAAATCGACCATGAAGACCTGATTCACACAGTTCCTCTGAACAGTTGATGTTGAGATGTGTCTGTTATTGAACTCTGTGAAGCATTTATTTGGGCTGTAATTTTGAGGCTGGTAACTCTAATGAATTATCCTCTGTAGCAGAGGTAACTCTGGGTCTTCCTTTCCAGTAGTGGTCCTCATGAGAGCAGTTTCATCATAGTTTCATCATAGCGCTTGATGGTTTTTGCAACTGTACTTGAAGAAACATTCAACGTTTTTTTTTTCTCCCGGATTGACTGACCTTCATGTCTTAAGTAATGATGGACTGTTGTTCTCTTTGCTTATTAGAGCTGTTCTTGATATATATAGACTTGGTCTATTAACAAATGGGGCTATCTTCTGTATACACCCTACTTGTACAACACAATGACTTGCTCAAACGCATTAAGGAAAGAAATTCCACAATTAACTTTAAACAAGACACACCTGTTAATTGAAATGCATTCCAGATGACTACCTCATGAAGCTGGTTGGGAGAATGCCAGCAGTGTGTAAATCTGTCCTCAAGGCAAAGGGTTGCTACTTTGAAGAATCTCAAATATAAAACACTTTTTTGGTTACAACATGATTCCATATGTGTTTTTTCTTATAGTTTTGATGTCTTCACTATTATTCTACAATTTTGAAAATAGTACAAATAATTAGTAGGTGTGTCCAAACTTTTGACTGGTACTGTATATATATGTGTGTGTGTGTGTGTGTGTGTGTGTGTGTGTGTGTGTGTGTGTGTGTGTGTGTGTGTGTGTGTGTGTGTGTGTGTGTGTGTGTGTGTGTGTGTGTGTGTGTGTGTGGTGTGTGTGTGTCGAGCACTGTAATTCATGTCAGTATTGCAATTCTACAACAGAAGACAACTAGGCCTGCTTAGCTCCATGCACACTGGACTGTGGCTAATGCCTCTAACACAGAGACTCACTGAGGTGTGGCCCATTACTTCAGAGGACTTAGTCTACATCTCAAATGGCACCCTATTCCCAATATAGTGCACTACATTTGACAAGGGCCCATAGGTAGTAACTCACTCTGGTGTAAAGTAGTGCACTATATAGGGAATATGGTTCCATAGGGCTCTGGTCAGACGTAGTGCACTATATAGGGAATAGGGTTCCATAGGGCTCTGGTCAGAAGTAGTGCACTATATAGGGAATAGGGTTCCATAGGGCTCTGGTCTAAAGTAGTGCACTACATAGGTAATAGGGTTCCATAGGGCTCTGGTCTAAAGTAGTGCACTACATAGGTAATAGGGTGCCATTGGGATACAGAAATAATACAGTGCAAATTTGTGCTCGACTACAGTACAACAATAATAAAAAACGTTTGCAACACAAATATAGATATTTAACCTCAGGGGGCTAACAATGGGTTGAGTACACTTGGGTTGATTTTCCCATCTTGTTATGTATTTCCCGCTGTATGGTTATACACAACTGAAGCTAGCCCAGTCAGAAGAGCCATTCATGTGGAAGGGGTGGGAGTATCAGAGCAGATTGCCTGCTGATTTGTTGATGTGAGACTAAGGGCATTCCACCATTGAAGTAGATACAATTTAGTGAATTGGTTATTACCTATAAAGATATATTTATACACAGCACATTTTCAATCTCAAGTTTAACACCCACAGTGTTAAAATCAGTGTTACAAWTCAACACCATCGTAGTGTACATATTAAACCACCTCAAGGAGTGTACTATATGAATTCCCTATTGTGTTGTGAATTGAACCAAAGTCCTGTTATCCATGCCATGACATTTATTCATTACTGTTTATCTTCAAATGTTGGCTAAGGGTCTGACTCTCAATCTGCATTTGTAGTGGGACACATTTTGAATACACAAACTCAATATAGTTGTCACGCCCTTACCACAGAGAGCCTTTTATTCTCTATGTTGGTTAAGTCGGGGTGTGACGAGGGTGGGTTATCTAGGTTATTGTATGTCTATGTTGGCCTGGAATGGTTCCCAATCAGAGGCAGCTGTTTATCGTTGTCTCTGATTGGGGATCATATTTAGGCAGTCATTTCCCCACTGTGTTTTGTGGGATCTTGTTTTGAGTTAGTACATTTAGCACCTCTTATGTTACGGTTCGTTGTTTGTTTCCTTTTGATTTGTAAGTTTCACTAACATTAAAGATGTGGAACTCAGAGCTGCGCCTTGGTCCGACATTCAGTCTAACGACCGTGACAATAGTATGTCTGTCTGTTATTAAAGGCCTATACTGTTCCTGGACACTATAACTTGGAAAACCTACTATATTTTGAAAAAATACATTCAAAAAACATTAAAATCTACAAACACAACAAAATTCTACTCCAAAACATCCAGACTATATTCTCTTAACTCTCAACCCATCCATCTCCCGGGAAATGCTGTTTAGACTAACATAACCCTTTGTTACAGTTTTGGGGTTTTTCCATTTATGTTTTGAGGTTGGACTTTAACACGTATAGCTCGCGCACCGGCATCAACCTTGATTGGTGTCATTGATTAAGTCCAGTCATGTGTGTTAGACTGTTCTGCTTGGAATATAATTCAGTGGGAGAGGTGTTTCACCTGTGCTGACCCAGGTGCTATTTAAGAGTTCAGTCATGACCTCGGCTGGTTCGTTCAGGTCATGGCCTCGGCTGGTTCGTTCAGTCATGGCCTCGGGCTGGTTCGTATTCAAGCTCATGCTGGGCCGTCTCGCTGGTGTGTTTCAGTCATGCGCCTCGGGCTGGTCGTTCAGTCCCATGGCCCTCGGCTGGTTCGTTTCCAGTCATGGCCTCGGCGGTTCGTTCAGTCATGGCCCTCGGCTGGTTTCGTTCAGTCATGGCCTCGGGCTGGTTCGTTCAGTCATGCCCTCGGCTGGTTCGTTCAGTCATGGCCCTCGGCTGGTTCGTTCAGTCATGCCCTCGGCTGGTTCGTTCAGTCATGGCCTCGGCTGGTTCGTTCATCATGGCCCTCGCTGGTTCGTTCAGTCATGCCCTCGCTGGTTCGTCAGTGCATGGCCCTCGGCTGGTTCGTTCAGTCATGACCCTCGCTGGTTCGTTCAGTCATGGCTCGTCGCCTGTTCGTTCAGTCATGACCCTCGGCTGGTTCGTTCAGTCATGGCCCTCGGTGGTTTGTTCAGTCATGCCCTCGGCTGGTTTGTTCAGTCTGGCTCGGTGTTTGTTCAGTCATGGCCCTCGGGCTGGTTCGTTCATCATGCCCTGCCTGGTTCGTTCAGTCATGACCTCGGCTGGTTCGTTCAGTCATGGCCTCGGCTCGTCATCATGGCCCTCGGCTGGTTCGTTCAGTTCATGGCCCTCGGCTGGTTTCGTTCAGTCATGGCCCTCGGCTGGTTCGTTCAGTCATGGCCCTCGGGCTGGTTCGTTCAGTCATGGCCTCGGCTGGTTCGTTCAGTCATGGCCCTCGGCTGGTTCGTTCAGTCATGGCCCTCGGCTGGTTCGTTCAGTCATGGCCCGGCTGGGCACAAAATAGGGCTGCATGGGGCTCCAAAACTAAACTTTAAGGTTAATGCAAATAACTAGCTAACCCTAGTGGGCTAATGAGCTCTGGCTGTATGCAAGGCAACACAGTGGAGAGACATGGCAGAGCACAGATTGCGTCCAAAATGGCACCATATTCCCTACAAAGTGCACTACTTTCGATGAGTGCCATTGGGTTGTGCGTGTGTGTCCATGTGTAGCGCCCTGGTCACAACATAGGGAATATATCTGGAGTACTTTCTCCTTTCTTGTCCTGTGTGAATTTAAGTATGCTCTCTCTAATTCTCTCTTTCTTCTCTTTCTTTCTCTCGGAGGACCTGAGCCCTAGGACCATTCTCAGGACTACCTGGCATGATGACTCCTTGCTGTCCCCAGTCCACCTGGCTGTGCTGCTGCTCCGGTTTCAACTGTTCTGCCTGCGGCTATGGAACCCTGACCTGTTCACTGGACGTGCTACCTTCCCAGACCTGCTGTTTTCAACTCTCTAGAGACAGCAGGAGCGGTAGAGATACTCTCAATGATTGGCTATGAAAGCCAACTGACATTTACTCCTGAGGTTCTGACTTGTTGAACCCTCGACAACTACAGTGATTATTATTATTTGACCATGCTGGTCATTTATGAACATTGAACATCTTGCCATGTTCTGTTATTATCTCAACCCGGCACAGCCAGAAGAGGACTGGCCACCCTCAGAGCCTGGTTCTCTAGGTTTCTTCCTAGGTTTTGGCCTTTCTAGGGAGTTTTTCTAGCCACGTGCTCTACACCTGCATTGCTTGCTGTTGGGGTTTTAGGCTGGGTTTCTGTACAGACTTTGAGATATCAGCTGAAGTAAGAAGGCTATAATAAATAATTTGATATTGATAGGTTGCCATTGGGGACGCGGACCCAGTGTTGATACTAATTCAAGGCTAGAAAGGTGCTATGTATGAGAATGACCTTGGTATACCTATACCCTAATACTGCACTACTTTTGACCACTAGGCCCTGGTCTAAAGTAGTGCACTATATAGGGAATAGGGTTCCATTTGGGATGCATTCTCCCGTCTAAAAATTACTCTTCAACCATACTTTTGGAAGGCCGTGTCATAGTAACCCATCCGATAGCCCATTGGCTAGCTAAAACGCATGAGATGACGTCTTAAGGGAGAAGTGAGAACATAATGGTTGGTCTGGTACATGTTTAAAATATGACTAATGGTTGGTCCTGGTACATGTTTAAATATGACCTAATGTTGGTCTGGTACATGTAAACAATATGACCTAATGGTTGGTCTGGTGCATTGTAAACAATAGTACCTAATGGTTGGTCCTGGTCATGTAAACAATATGACCTAATGGTTGGTCCTGGTCCATGTAAACAATATGACCTAATGGTTGGTCCGTAATGTAAAACAATATGACCTAATGGTTGGTCCTGGTCCATGTAAACAATATGACCTAATGGTTGGTCCTGGTACATGTAAACAATATGACCTAATGGTTGGTCCTGGTACATGTAAACAATATTACCTAATGGTTGGTCCTGGTACATGTAAACAATATGACCTAATGGTTGGTCCTGGTGCATGTAAACAATATGACTAATGGTGGTCTGGTCCATGTAAACAATATGACCTAATGGTTGGTCCTGGTCCATGTAAACAATATGACCTAATGGTTGGTCCTGGTCCATGTAAACAATATGACCTAATGGTTGCCTGGTACATGTAACAATATGACCTAATGGTTGTCCTGGTACATGTAAACAATTGACCTAAGGTTGTCCTGGTCATTATACACAATATGACCTAATGGTTGGTCCTGGTCCATGTAAACAATATGACCTAATGGTTGGTCCTGGTACATGTAAACAATATGACCTAATGTTGGTCCTGGTACATGTAAACAATATGACCTAATGGTTGGTCCTGGTAACATGTAAACATAGACCTAATGGTTGGTCCTGGTACATGTAAATCAATATGACCTTAATGGTTGGTCCTGGTAACATGTAAACAATATGACTAATGGTTGGTCCTATCGCACTGGAGAGCGCTCTCAAACATGTATGTACCTAATTTAGTCCTGGTATCCTTATGCTGTTTAGTCCTAGTATCTGTATACCACATGACCTAAACCTAATTATTTACTGGGTTGTTCGAGCCCTGAATGCTGATTGGTCTTACAGCCGTGGTAATCACTGGTATCACAATAACATTTCATTTTCTGCTCTAATTACGTTGGTAACCAGTTATCATAGCAATAAGGCACCTCACGGTTTGTGATATAATGACCAATATATCACGGATAAGGATGTGTCTAGGCACTCCACGTTGTGTCATGCTTAAAAACAGCCCTTAGCCGTGGTATTTGACACTATATTACCACTCCACGGGCCTTATTGCTTAAATGTCAGTGTGGCCCAAGGGATACACGTGGTTTTAAGAGATGAAAACATTCCTTTGTGACTGCATATACTGTAGACATACTCAGCAGACCTCTGGGTTTTCTAGATGTCATCCTGAATAGTTTGGGGGTTTTCTAGTGTCATCTGATATGTTTTTTTTCTTTCTAGATGTCATCCAGAAGTATTTAGGGTTTTCTAGATGTCATCCTGAAATAGTTTAGGGGTTTTCTAGATGTCATCCTGAATAGTTTAGGTGGTTTCTGTGTCATCCTGAATAGTTGGGTTTTTCTAGATGTCATCCTGAATAGTTTGGGTTTTTCTAGATGTCATCCTGAATAGTTTAGGGTTTTCTAGATGTCATCCTGAATAGTTTAGGGGTTTTTCTAGATGTCATCCTGAATGTTTAGGGGTTTTCTAGATGTCATCCTGAATAGTTTAGGGGTTTTCTAGATGTCATCCTGAATAGTTTAGGGGTTTTGCTAGATGTCATCCTGAATAGTTTAGGGTTTTTATGTCATCCTGAATAGTTTGGGGTTTTCTAGTGTCATCCTGAATAGTTTGGGGTTTCTAGATGTCATCCTGAATAGTTTAGGTTTTTTCTAAGTGCATCCTGAATAGTTTTTTGTTTTCTGTGTCATCCTGAATAGTTTGGGGTTTTCTAGATGTCATCCTGAATAGTTTGGGGTTTTCTAGATGTCACCCTGAATAGTTTGGGGTTTTCTAGTGTCATCCTGAATATTTGGGGTTTTCTAGATGTCATCCTGAATAGTTTGGGGTTTCTAGATGTCACCTGAATAGTTTGGGGTTTTCTAGTGTCATCCTGAATGTTTGGGTTTTCTAGATGTCATCCTGAATAGTTTGGGGTTTTCTAGATGTCACCGAATAGTTTTTTTTTCTAGATGTCATCCTGAATAGTTTTTTCTTCTTTTCTAGTGTCATCCGAAATAGTTTAGGGGTTTTCTAGATGTCATCCTGAATAGTTTGGGGTTTTTCTAAGATGTCATCCTGAATAGTTTAGGGTTTTCTAGATGTCATCCTGAATAGTTTGGGGTTTTCTAGTGTCACTCCTGAATAGTTGGGGGTTTCTGTTTTCTAGATGTCATCCTGAATAGTTTAGGGTTTTTTCTAGATGTCATCCTGAATAGTTTGGGGTTTTCTAGTGTCATCCTGAATAGTTTGGAAGTTTTTCTAGATGTCATCCTGAATAGTTTTTTCTTTTTTCTAGATGTCATCCTGAATAGTTTGGGGGTTTTATAGATGTCATCCTGAATAGTTTGTCCGGTGTGCTGGAAGTTCTATGGGAAAATGATAATGTATCATTGGATGTGGTTTGCTTTTTAAAAACATGTTACACTCATGATTTTGAATTAAACCTTTTTTTTTGCAAGGCATAGTCAGGCCCATTGTTGACGTCATAGCCAGACTGAGTGTGTAGTCACTGCCAGCAGAACCAGCCCACACGGTCCTGTTATAGTACACTTACAGCCATTTGGTTTATTGTGGCTCATTAATGGAGAACTCTATAAGGTGCCACTGCCATCAACAGAGGTACAGTAAGCCATTTAAAGAGAGCTCAGTCACAGCTGCCATGTAAAAATGCTTTCTTTAAGGGGTTGGAAGACCACATTTAATACGAGATTTTGAATAATGGTACAGACACTGTCACTATTACATATTCTAGCTGGCCTGTGAGAGAAGTAGTTTGGAAAAACCAGACATTTTCAAGTTGTTACAAGGAAAGACACCTCAGTAACATGTGATACGGGGCTCCCGAGTGGCGCAGCGGTCTAAGGCACTGCATCTCAGTGCAAGAGGTGTCACTATAGTACCTGGTTCAAATCCAGGCTGTATCACATCRGGCCGTGATTGGGAYTCCCGRAGGGCYGCGCACAATTGGCCCAGCGTCGTCCGGGTTTGGCCGGACTWAGTTCGTCATTGTAAATAAGAATGTGTTCATAACTGACTTGCCTTTTAAAAAAAAAGGTTAAATAAAATAAATATGGCAAAACATCACACAGATTTTCTTCATATAACAACACTCGCTCTGAACAGATGGCATCATGTTAGAATCGGAGTTATTCAAACATTTTACTCCAGTGGGCTAAATCAGGGTCACACAGAGTTCCTTAGTAAYTCTTAAACAAATCTATTTTATAACAAATGTATCTGTCATGTGTTTATGTTTTTAAAATAAAGAAGACACCTGTACCATGTCAGATATAGAGTTGACATGTATTACATTTTGAGATTGCATCCCAGTATTACACTTTATAAACATCACAAGAGACTGAAATATAACAAAATTGTTTGACGTAGAAACAACGGGGTTTCTGTAAGTTTTTATTAATTATGAAATGATGAAAAATATAACTTTCCACCCATGAGGCCACTGGAAGGCAAATTTGGTAATTTGACTGCAGGACAGGGCTATATTAATTGTTAATATGTCAGCCTCTTCATCAGCCTCTTTATCAAACATTCTGCTCTAGCTATGTCTCCTTTCGGATGTGTCTCTTCTCCTTTAGTGTTTGCTGGTGAGGCTTGGAACCAACCAGGCCGTCCCACTGGCTCAGTGCCTCTCTCTCTCTCTCTCTCTCTCTGTCTCCTCACCTCCCCCTCTCTCTCTCTCTCTCTCTGTCTCTGTCTCCTCTACTCCTTCTCTCTTTCTGTATCTCTCCTCTTTCTCTCTCCTCTCTTTCCTCTCCCTCTCTCCTCTCTCTACCCACCTAGAGATGAGTCAGTCTCCCACACGCCTCTCCACTCACCAGGCTGCTCCACCAATCCACCAATCACAGGAAGTGGTGCTGCCGTAGTCACCGGGACGTCTGCGTCAGAGGGTTGGAGGTGGAGGAGAAGAGCACATGAAATGCAGGCAGACCCCTTCTTTCCTCCCTCCTCTCTCTTCCAGTCTCCTGCCTGATCACTGACACACTTCCTGGGGCGAAGGGAGGAGAGGGGAGGGAGGAAGGAGGGGGTGGGTGGAGAAGGGGCAAGGAGTGAGGAAGGTAGGAAGAGAGAAGAGGAGCAATTATAGCACAGTCCAGACAGTACTGTAATGTATCTTGATGAAGTTATACTGTGACTCAGTACTGTAATGTCTCTTGATGAAGTTGGTTGGGGTACAAAAACTACAAATCATGGACTATAACTATTGCCACCAATTATATGAAACAACTGTTATTCCGACTTTGCCCTGCAGTGTTTTTCTCCATTATTTTCGGCTAGAATGAATGGGTTCAGATGGTACTGTTGGCTAATGTACCAGATGAATGGTTCGAGACTAGGATCAATGTACCAGATAAATGGGTCAGAGACGGTGTAATAATGTACCGAGATGATGGGTTCAGGACTTACGTGCAGTATGGGATACCAGATGAATGTTCAACGGTGTGTGATGTAATCCAGATGAATGGCGTTCGAGATGGTCTGCTACATTGATCCAGAATGAATGGGTCAGGACGGGTACTGTACTAATGATACCAGAATGATGGGTTCAGAATGTACTGTACTAATGATACCAGAATGAATGGGTTCAGAGGGTACTGTACATAATGATACCAGAATGAATGGGTTCAGAGTCGGTACTGTACATGATACCAGAATGAATGGGTTCAGAGACGGTACTGTACATATATACCAGAATGAATGGGTTCAGAGAGGTACTGGCATAATGATACCAGATGAATGGGTTCAGAGGGTACTGTACATAATGATACCAGAATGGGTGTCGACGTGTGATTACATGATACCAAGATGAATGGGTTCAGAGATGGTACTGTACATAATGATACCAGAATGAATGGGTTCAGAGGTACTGTACATAATGATACCAGAATGAATGGGTTCAGAGAGTACTGTCATAATGATACCAGAATGATGGGTTCGAGACGGTACTGTGCATAATGATACCGAATGAATGGGTTCAGAGACGGTACTGTACATAATGATACCGAATGAATGGGTTCAGAGAGGTACTGTGCATATGTACCAGGATGAATGTTCAGAGATGGTACTGTGCATAATGATACAGAATGAATGGGTTCAGAGACGGTACTGTCATAATGATACAGAATGAATGGGTTCAGAGACGGTACTGTGCATAATGATACCGAGATGATGGGTTCAGACGAGTACTGTGCATAATGATACCAGAATGAATGGGTTCAGAGACGGTACTGTCATATGATACCAGAATGTGGGTTCAGAGACGGTACTGTTCATAATGATACCAGAAGAATGGGTTCAGAGACGGTACTGTACATAATGATACCAGAATGAATGGTTCAGAGCATGTGTGTCATATGTACCAGAATGAATGGGTTTAGAGACTACTGTCCATAATGATACCAGAATAATGGGTTCAGAGCGTACTGTGCATAATATACCAGAATGAATGGGTTCAGACGGTACTGTACATAATGATACCAGAATGAATGGGTTCAGAGACGGTACTGTACATAATGATACCAGAAGAATGGTTCAGAGACGGTATGTACAATGTAACCAGAATGATGGGTTCAGAGCGGTACTTACATAATCTACCGAATAATGGGTTCAGAGACCGCGTACTGTTACTATGCTACCAGAATGAATGGGTTCAGAGACGGTACTGTACATAATGATACCAGAATGAATGGGTTCAGAGACGGTACTGTACATTTTAACGCTAATGAGACTCTCACGCCTGCAGCATTTCGGAGGATCTTACACTGTACCTCACAATACCAAATCCCAGCGTCCCTGGCAGCGGTGTGATCTTTCCCTGTACCAAACAGCTACGCAGAACAGAGGATGAGAGGTAGGTGGCATTGTGATTATGTTAATGAAACAGCGTTTTGTGTTTTGGTACTACAAACCTTTCTGTAGTGGTGGTGCAACACAGTGGTTACTATAACAATGGACTCTTCGCTTGTGTCCTCTTCATTACGTTGTTGTTTGAGGAGACAGCACGAGGCGGCTGCATGAGTTTCCAGTCAATAAGCAATTGACCCCCAACCACTGTATGATTTAATCACCATGAAAACCACTGCTGTGGATAATTCATTATTATGCTAAATTTAATTCAGAGGTTGGGGGGGGGGG
>NW_019943937.1:0-6449 GCF_002910315.2 Salvelinus sp. IW2-2015
GGTGTTCGTCCCGTGCCTTTACACGGCACGCTGTAATTTGGGAAATAAAAACCCTATTACGCCATTCCCGCGCTGTCTCCCGATCCCTTTATTCCAAGCGTGACACCGACCCAAAATGAATGAAAGCTTTGACTTTGATGGGTTCGAACTTCTAAACTTTTAATATCATAAATCATAGTTTATGCTAGAGACATGAGGGGTGCCATAGTTCTAGGGTTTAACGGAATGTAATATGATCAGTGCAATTAAGCTTGGAAGTACTGAGTGTAGGGAAAACGATCACTGTGCAGCATTGATAAGGGCGAAGAGAGCCGTGGATTAGTGATGAAGGGGGTCGGAGGTCAGGTCACATTAAAGGAGAAGGAACAGTTTATTGACCGTATCACTTAATTTCCTCTAGCAATAAAGATGCAATGTTTAGCATCCTTGGGATGAATAAACTTGGTTTAAGCTTTCATAGTGTCCGTCGAGTTCTTACTCTGAATATTTGGAACCTAACACTATGTACAGACTCAGTGAGCATAGCCTTGCTATTGAGAAAGGGCCGCCGAAGGCAAACCTGGCTCTCGAGAGACAGCCCCGAAAATGAGGTGGAAACTGAGCAGCACGCTTAGAGAGAGAGAGAGGGGTGGGTGTGTGAGGAGAGCGAGAGCGAGAGAATCCTATAAAGAGAGGATGTTCATGTCAATCTTTTTTGCTCCACTTTGTTGACATGTCTCAGTAGTTTCCAGGCCATCTCTATCTGCAGTGTATCTGTGCTGTTCCCTCTCTCTTCCTCCATGAAGGCAATACCCTCCAGCTAAAAGTAGGCCATTACAATAACTGATAAAAGTGCTCCATAAACCGACCCTTCCAGCACGGGGGGATTGCAATCGCCACGAGAGGACTTATGGTCCAAACGATTGTCATTAAACGCACGGCTATAATTGAAATTAAAGGTTGTCTTTATTAAAACATTTTTGATGAGACGGCAGATGCATATCCCCCCGTGAATCGGCGGGGTAGCATCTCAATTTCCCCCGGGGCAACAGAAATGAAAGCGATTGACTTGACGATTCGCTGTTATATTACGCAGTACACACTGTGAATAATTCACACAAACAGAAGCTGCCGTTTACACACACCGTACATTAATAATAGAGCTAGTGCTGTATGGAGAAGCTGCACTTCCCATGCAATGTTTTTATATGATTCATGTAACATTCTTCGCTAGCCATGAGGAAAAAATCATGAGCACAAACACCTTACGAAAATTATTATATAACACATCAATCAAAATCAGTTGAAACTGACAACCTGGAGTGCTGACTGAGCGAAGCACCTTTCTGGTTTAGTAAAGGTGACTGGATCCCAGCTCCATCTATAGGAGTCTAGGAACATGTATAAAGACGTCTTCTGCTTTTATTCTGTACTTTACAACTTTAAGCCTCATTTCCACAGAAACAGTCGATTTTTCCAACGACACAATCAGCGAAGGCCTGAAAGCGACTTATTAGCGTGCTTATTACAAGAACACAAAGGAACAATTGCCTGAGTAACACCAATTATCTCCCAAAACAACCTCCCAAACCATTACTGTACATTAATCACCAGCCTATTCTGCTTCCTGAGGAACAACCAATCACAGGGCGCTCACTTTTCAATTCACACACACCATCCCCAGCTGGCCTTGTGTCTTTCAGCCTCTTTCAGACTCTTCAGGCGCATGACACTTTACTAGTTGAACAATGAGACAGACCAGCCCGGCACAAAAGAGCTCCATCCCACTCCCATCACTCTACCAGCCTCTGACATCCATAATATCAGGCCTCTACTGCAGATTGGCCTCTTATCTTCCCACAGGTGTATCTCTATCTGACCGCTGTAGCATGATATAGGAAAGTCACCAGATTCAATTAGGTTGGGCTAATCATCGTGGATTAATGAGGGTAGGGATGACAGATCACTCATTACCCATGCCTCTCATAGAACCCCGGGGGAGGGAGAAATGAGCGGACCTGCTCCCCTGCTGGGTGTCTCTCTTGGCCCTGATCTATATCTGCTCCACCTCCTCCCTCTTTCCCTCTCAACTCTTTTATGGCTTCTTTCTCTCTTCCTCTACGTCATCTTTCCACTGCTCTAATTTCCGCCTGCTCTCTCTCTTGTCTCTATCATGTGTTATCTCTCTTGCTGCTCTTAAAATTGTCCTCTCACAATTCATTTGATTTCTTTGTCAGAGCAGAGGCTTGTCTCTCTCTCTCTCTCTCTCTCATCTCTCTCTCTCTCTCTCTCATCTCTCTCTCTCTCTCTCTCTCTCTCTCTCTCATCTCCTCTCTCTCTCTCTCTCTCTCTCTCTCTCTCTCTCTCTCTCTCTCTCAATCATCTCTCTCTGTCTCTGTTCTGCTGTCTCTTCTCTCTCTCTCTCTCCATCTCACCCCCATTGTGGAGGAGGGGGTGGGGAGAAGACATTCACTTGCAGCAATGGGGAAGAATGAAACAGCTGTCTTAATATATGTGTTATTACATGACATGTTATCCAATTTAAACTATACATTTGTGTGTGTGTGTGGTGTTTAGGTGTTGTGGGTGTGTGTGTGTGGTGTGTGTAGTGTTGTGTGTGTGTTTCTGGTGTGTGTGATGCTGTGTGCTGGTTAGTCGATGCTGTACTGTGTGTGTGTGTGTGGTGTGTGTGTTGTTCGTGTTTGATAAGTGTGTGTGTGTGTGTGTGTTGTGTGTGTGTGTGTGTGTGTGTGGCTTGCTGGTGGCTGCTGGCTGGCATGCACTCTCTCCTCTTCCCATCAGTGGTAATGTGACAGAAACATTACCTAGGTAGCTGTGAGCCCTATTCTCAGCGGTGTCCTTGCCTGGCCACTCAAGCATGCTTCCCTCTCACAATACACCCAGTGGGAGCTTTCTCTCTCGACTGCTGAGTGGTCATGACCGGCCCCTTACAGCCCTGTCGCTCCTTGCTGACCCTGACCTAGAGCCAGACTGTTGTTGGACCCCGCCATGTGCTTGATCCATATAAGGGGCCACCCAGCTCCTGACCCCGGAGCCGGCAGCACCAATCTGGCCTAATGAGAATGAAGTGGGGCCCTACACGAGGACTGGGCCTGAGCTGAACGTGTACCAGCAGGGTCCCAGAGCTCCTACGGAGCCGTATCGGAGCTGTATCGACCACTGTGGGGCTCCCTCTCTCTCTCTCTGTTAGAGCTTCTGTCTGCTCATGTTTATCCATGCCCGCTCTCTCTGTTTAGGTCTTTCTCTCTGTTTCCCATCGCTCTGTCTCTTCTCTGTTTTTCCTCTCCGTCTCCGTCTCGGTCCCAGGTCCTGGAGAACAGCAGCCTCTGCTATTGATTCCACTCAGTCTGTTTTTTCTCCTTGGTCAGAACCCCACAGGGGCGGGGAGATGATAGGACGTGTGTGTGTGTGTGCGTGTGCGTGTGCGTGCGTTTGTCTATGTATATGTGGTGTGTGTGTGGGCGTGCATGTGTGTGTGTTGCTGTATTCAAAATAGCCAACCATATGGAGCTGTATTTGTTATTGCTCTGCATGCAGCTCGGCAGCTCAATACAGCATATTTACAGTCAACCCTTTGACCGTTATATCCTAACTCTTGAGGTGTAATTCACCCAAACTAACAGGGTCCACACTCACCAGAACCAATAGCCAGAATGGCCAGCCACTTGTTTTGCTATAGTATACTCTGTTTATGAACAATCACTGTATTAAGACCAAGCCCTTACAGTGGCAGACACCGTGACACCAGAGCCATTGTCCCCACAGACCATGTAGTTCAGAATTCCAGATCAGATGGTCAATCACATGGCTGAATGTGAGTTACTGTAACGGTGATATTAAAGTCAGTGACTTTACATTCTCAATCCCAACCCTCTGAACTAAATGTACTGTATCTAACCATTGGTAACCCAACCCTCCTGAACTCATGTACCTAAACATGGTAACCAACCCTTTAACTACATTACCTAACCATGGCAAACCAACCCCTGAACTACATGGTACCTAACCATGGCAACCGACCCTCGAACTACATGTACTTACCTACCATTGGTAACCAACCCTCTGAACATACATTACCTAAACCATGGTAACCACCCTCTGACTAATGTACTGACCTAACCATGTAACACCCTTGACTACATGTACCTAACCATGGCCAACCAACCCATCTGAACGACATGTATGTACCTAACCATGGCAACCAACCTCTGTAATACATGTACCTAAACCATGGCAACCAACCCTCTGAACTACAATGTACTAACCATGGAGCAACCAACCCTCTTACTACAGGTACTGTACCCTAAACCATGGTAACCAACCCTCTGAACCTACATGTACCTAACATGGTAACCACCCTCTGAACTACATTACTGTACCAACCATGGTAACCAACACCTCTGAACTCTACATGTACCTAACCATGGTAACAACCCTCTGAACTACATGTACCTAACCATTGGTACCAACCTCTGAACTACATGACTGTACCTAACCATGGTAACCAACCCTCTGAACTACATGTACCTAACCATGGTAACCAACCCTCTGAATTACATGTACTGTACCTAACCATTGGTAACCAACCCTCTGAAATAATGTTACCTAACCATGGTAACCAACCTCTACTTACATTTACTGTGACCTACCATGGTAACCAACCTCTGAACTTCACATGACCTAACCCTGGTAACCAACCCTCTGAACTTTACTGTTACTGTTACCTACCATGGTAACCAACCTCTGAACTACATGTACCAACCATGTTAACCAACCCTCTGAATACATGTACTGGTACCTAACCATGGTAACCAAACCCTCTAGAAACATGTACCTACCATTGGTAAACCAACCCTCTGAATACATGTACCTTAACCATGTACCAACCATCTGAACTACAGTACTGTACCTAACCTGGTAACCAACGCTCTTTACAACATTACCTAACCATGGTAACCAACCCTCTGAACTACATGTACCTAACCATGGTAACCACCTCTGAACTACATGTTGTACACTAACCATGGTAAACCAACCTCTGAATACATGTACCTACCATGGTACCAACCATTGAACCATGTACTGTACCTAACCATTGTAACCAACCCTCTGAAACTACATGTACCTAAACCATGGTACAACCCTCTGAATACTGTACTGTACATAACCATGGTAACCAACCCTCTGAACTACATGTACCTAACCAATGGTAACCACACTCATGAACTACATGTACTGTACCTAAACCCATCGTAACCACCCTCTGAACTACATGTACCTAACATGGTAACCAACCCTCTGAAACTAATGTACTGTACCTAACCATGGATAACAACCTTGAACTACATTACCTCACCATGGTAACCAACCTCTGAACTACATGTACTGTTACCTAACCATGGTAACCAACACCTGACCTATATGTACCGTACCATGGTACACCTTCTGGAACTACATGTACCTAAACCTGGTAAACCACCTCTGAACTACCTGCACCTAAAAACAAACACATATACAAAACACAGGGTAGAAACCCAAACAAAACAGCGAGGAGTACCTCGAATAAATATACAATCGCACAATGATACCAAACGGGACGAGACCCGTAATCATCTGCACAATATACGTGGCACGAAAGCCAAAACAACACAGTACAGGTACTCACACAACCAACCACACGACCAACAGACATAGTAACAATAATCGACAGGACATTGGAGAACAAATGGCACACTTATACAATTACTAATCAATGGGAATAGGGGCCAGGTGTGCGTAATGAAAGTTCCGGAGGGATCCATGAGAGGTCAGTCACAGTGGTCAGGTATTCTGTCACTGTGTAGTCTCTGTTTAGGGCCAAATAGCATTCTAGTTTGCTCAGTTTTTTTGTAAATTCTTTCCAATGTGTCAAGTAATTATATTTTTGTTTTCTCAAGATTTGGTTGTGTCTAATTGTTTTGCTGTCCTGGGGATCTGTGGGGTCTGTTTGTGTTTGTGAACAGAGCCCCAGGACCAGTTTGATTAGGGGGCTCTTCTCCAGGTAAATTTTCTGTAGGTGATGGCTTTGTTATGGAAGGTTTGGGAATCGCTTCCATTTAGGTGGTTGTAGTTTAACGTCTCTTATCTGGATTTTGATAATTAGCAGGTATCGGCCTAATTCTGCATGCTTTATTTGGTGTTTTATGTTGTACACTGAGGATATTTTTGCAGAATTCTGCACGCAGAGTCTTAATTTGGTGTTTGTCCCATTTAGTGAATTATTGGTTGGTGAGCGGAACCCAGACCTCACAACCATAAAGGGCAATTGGTTCTATACCTGATTCAAATATTTTTAACCAGATCCTAATTGGTATGTCGAATGTTATGTTCCTTTTGATGGCATAGAAGGCCGTTCTCTCTCTCTCTCTCTCTCTCAGTACACACACAATCACATTTCTCTCCCAGACACA
>NW_019943937.1:10053-21388 GCF_002910315.2 Salvelinus sp. IW2-2015
AGCGATTCCGGGATGCTGGTCTTCTAGGCAGAGCTGCAAAGAAAAGCCATATCTCAGACTGGCCAATAAAAATAAAAGATTAAGATGGGCAAAAGAACACAGACACCGACAGAGGAACTCTGCTAGAAGGCCAGCATCCCAGAGTCACCTCTTCACTATTGACGTTGAGACTGGTGTTTTGCAGGTACTATGTCAGGACCCAGTGTGAGAAACAGTCACTAATAGTCGGCAGAACCCAGAAGATGAGGCAGACACAGCAGTACTAGAGATGGTGGTTTAATAAAGGGAAAAAAGTCTTCAGGCAAAAAAATATAAATCCACAACGTCAAAAAGTAATGCCAAGAGAAAAAATGAATATCCACCAAGCTACAAAGAAAATCCACAAAGTGGTAAGAACAGCGGGAAAAAAACAAACCTCAAAAGAATAATCAAAAACAAACAAGGACAAAACCTGAGTACCTCAGGAAAATCCAACTGGAGAAATACATGTTCACAGCATGGCTGGGTGCTAACATACAAACACTGAGCAAAGAACTGAGGAACACACAGGGTTTAATACCAACAAGGAAATGACACACAGGTGCAAATAATAATTAGAACAAGGGAAACACAAAAGGTTCAAAAAAGGCGCAATGGGGCATCTAGTGACCAAAACCTGAACAATCTCGCCTCTTATAAACTTGGATTAGCTAACACAACGTGCCATTGGAACACAGGAGTGATGSTTGCTGATAATGGGCCTCTGAACGCCTATGTAGATATTCCATAAAGAATCAGCTGTTTCCAGCTACAATAGTCATTTACAACATTAACAATGTCTACACTGTATTTCTGATCAATTTGATGTTATTTTAATGGACAAAAAAATKTGCTGTTCTTTCAAAAACAAGGACATTTCTAAGTGACCCCAAACTTTTGAACGGTAGTGTATGTGTGTGTGTGTACATTTGAGATGACTTCATGCCGTTTAAAACATGGGGGATTTTCCTTCACGTGTTCAGTCAGAACTGTTCAGTTCTCCATAGAGAATAAGAGGCATTAGACCGGGCTGCTGGTTAATGTTATGCCTGGCAGCTCTCCACTGGAGCCAATCAGGAGATAAACAGCCAATAGAGGCACATGGAGAGACTTCGACACCCAAACAAAAGACCCAACGTGGATAAATGGCTCGGGAACGTGGGCCTGAACAGGGGAGCTGGAGCGTGCGATCAAGGGAACACTGCGGAAGTAATGATGCTAAACGGGAGCGTTTTCTCCATTGAAAAGAGCCAGACACAACCTAGGGCACAGTGTCTTTGTCTTCAGCATGTCGTCTGTGTTCTTTTCTGTTATGCCTCTTAGATGACCGAAAAGCCTCGAGTCTGAAGAGACCCTTGAGTCAACGCTGGGCTGTTTGAGTTGCAGTGGAGAGGAGAGCAGTTAAATGAGCCAGTTGGAAGCTGATGATGAGATGACCTTAAAGGGATACTTTGGGATTTTGGCAAAGTTGCCATTTGTCTACTTGCCCACAGTCAAATGAATTCATGGATACCATTCTTATGTCTCTGCATCCAGTAGGAAGGAAGTTAGAGGTAGATTTGCGAGCTAATGGAAACTAGCGTTAGCGCAATGACTGGAAGTATATGGTATCTACTAGCATGCTAGCAGTTACCATAGACTTCCAGGCATTTTGCTAATGCTAGTTAGCAATTGCGTTAATGCTAGTTAGCAACTTCCTTCAAACTGCACACAGATACATAAAAATGGTATCAGCAAGTTCATCTGACTCTGGGGAAGTAGATAAAGGGCTTGATTGCCAAAATCCTGAAGTATCCCTTTAAGGGGGTTATGACAAAGCTACCAACTCATAGAGAGGAGATATTGCCTTAGTTCTTCAGCTATTCATCCTTTGTCTAGCTCCTATGCCACTTTTTGATATGAGGAAATATTCTCCATTCTTTGTAATGTACCAGATTGGGACAATGCAGAGTAATCTTCAATAACATCACCATGTCTCCTTCATATAAATATTTTATTCAATATGTTGTATCTGTTATACAATGGAGACACAAACTTACAGTGCAGACAAACCTTTTGCATATATATGTATGTAAAGTTAGCGGTACATTTACCGACATGATCTCTTTTTTTTCTTCTTTTTTTGTTTTGACTTGATACACATAGGCTACAGTACACATGCTTATCTCCACTGCCTTTCTTGTTTACCATGCAACAGGTGAGAGACGTATAGACTGAGAGAGAGAGAGAGACAGGTGGAGAGAGAGAGATTAAATAGAGAGAGGGGTGGGCAGGGGTAAGGGAAGACGAGATGGAATGTTGGGAAAGAAAAGAGGAGAGAAGAAAGAAAGGGAGCAGAGAAAAGAGAGAGAGGTTGAACATTTGCACAGTCAAAGCAATTAATTTGACAAAAACTGATCCAGTCTTACTTGAAGTAGTCAGTTAGAGATATCAGAATCCAGCAGCACATAGAGCTCACCGATGGCAGGATTCAATCAGAGACCTCAGAGAGAGTTTGGCCAATGCAGTTTGAACTATGACATCACATAGCTCGGTGGCAGCCATGTTCGTGTCACTGGGCAATATTGAATCCTCAAGAGGCAGCAATGTGGTGCCCAGCTCTACAGTTGGCAAACTCTCCATATATAAAGGACTCTTGTTTCAACAGGAACAGAAACACCATTAACTTAAAGACACAACACCATCAAATTGTAGGTCTACATTTGTTTGTCAAGAACAGCAGCTTTTGTTCAGCTTGGTACAGACAAAACACTGGACAAGTAGTACAGCAAATGTTGCTTCAACACTTTTCCACAAACAGCCCAGTGGAATCTTTTTTTTTACACCTACCTTTTCGAGTGTTTTCTCTATGATCTCACCCAGCTAGCAAGCTTACGGGCGCCATGAGCAGCCTGCCAAGGGCAAAATTCGGCATCCATGGACCGGTTTCATGGCTTTACAGTGGCTGACTGTTGTTATAAGCTCTTGGAGCTAACGTGAGTCTTCAGGTCCCAGGCACGGTTACAGACTCAGCGAACTACCTCTGCTACTTATACAGGAAGTGACAKATCTTGATCCYCACAGTAAACATTTCATCACAAAAACGTAACAAACCAACATCATTCCCTTATTTCATTTAGACGACTGACACGTAAAAGAGTTTGGGTAAAGTCAAACGACGGGCAAAGTCAAAGTATCAATGGCTTCTAAATGAGAAAGCTACAACTCCAAGATGGGATGGGAGGTTTGTAGTCACAGTGTGAAAGCCAACGGATATAGGACTACCGCAGCGTACCTCTTACCAATGCCAGCTAACAGCTACACCTCCAAGATCACTTCTTTTACTGGTCCGTTTAGGACTGTTCCCTGTAGTGACTCTGTAGTGACTCTGTAGTGACTCTGTAGTGACTCTGTAGTGACTCTACTGTTCTTTCAATATTTTTGCACGTTCTTTGACTTTGTCAACTTCACTATGTGTGCATGTACAGGGAGCTGTCAAAATAAAGGAAACACCAACATAGTGTCTTAATAGGGCGTTGTGCCACGAGCCAGAACAGCTTCAATGCACCTTGGCATAGATTCTAGAAGTGGCTGGAACTCTATTGGAGGGATGCAACACTATTCTTCTGCAAGAAATTCCATMATTTGGTGTTTTGTTGGCAGGTTGATGTTTATTGTCATAAGTCTTGTCCTAGAGGCAGAACGGAGCGATTTCCCCTTAGATAGGCCAGCTGCAAAGTGAACATTGGCTTTTTGGTCTTAATTTAAGGTTAGGGTTAGGCATTAGGGTTAACAGTGTGGTTAAAGTTAACGTTAGGTTTAAAATCGGATTTTATGATTTGTGGCTGTGCCAGCTAGCTAGTGACCACTCTGCAGAACTGCCTCCAGAACAAGATTTATGACAAAAAACACTAACCTGCGTTTTGTTGATGTTGATGGAAAACGCTGTCTCAGGCACCGCTCCAGAATCTCCCATAAGTGTTCAATTGGGTTGAGATCTGGTGACTGTGCAGGCATTGCCTGTGGTTTATACCATTTTYATGCTCATCAAAACGTTCAGTTACCACTTGTGCCCTGTGGATGGGGGACCCTTGTCATCCTATGGGGGCATAGCCATGGTAGCCAAAATAATGGCATGCCCAGCATTTTTATAAATTACCCCAAGATGGGATGTTAATTGCTTAATTAACTCAGGAACCACACCTGTGTGGAAGCACATTCTTTCAATATACTTGGCCTCCCTCATTTCCTCAAGTGTTTCCATTATTTTGGGCAGTTACCTATACGTTGCCAGTGAAAATGCTACATGTCGGTCACCCTTGTGCAACTTTTGTCTTGGCACTTTTCAAATATTGTATTGGAATTTCAATTCAGTCCTGATTGACCATGGCTCTGGATAGAAACTCATAGCTTCTGTGGACATGCTAGCTACTCTGCTACCATGCACTCTACCTACCACGCATTGCATCTGCTACCTCCTCAATACTACCAACACATTAACATCTCATCCCCAGCCCCAGTCCTCTCCCTCTATACACGTCTTAGAAAATCTAAGTATTGACCTCCTGCATCATTCGCTGCCTAAATGAACTACACACACACAGAAGAGAAATAGTAAGAAATAGAATAGAGATGTGGAGGTAGAGATAGAGAGAAGCTGAGAAAGAGAGAGAGCGAGAGAAAGAAAGAAACTAAGAAAGAATGAGAGAGGAGAGAGAGACAATCATTTGACAAATAGAAGATGACAATCCTGTTTTGTGTCTGTACAACAATCTATCCAGACGGTCGCTGGTGCATTTTGGGTATAGAATTATAAACACACAAACTAATTGGTAAACAGACAAACAAACAGACTGTGGTCTATATGGGATGGACTCTGTTGCTATAGTGCGTCAGAGTGAGAGAGGGGGCTTATGGGTAGCCATCAGCAGCAAGGCTACCTGGCAAAAAGGAAGAGGGAAAAAACGCTTTGTCATCATTCTCACAGATTGTCACAGAAAATAATCGTAAGGATTTGAAAAAGGCATCCGTATCGTAGGTAGGGCATTCCGCTGTCCAAGTTTGTAGTTTATCTAGCTGATAAAATCAGCCAATCCCCCTCCTCCTCCTCCCCTCCTCTCTCCCTCTCTCCTCGTAACACCTTTCCTCTCCTTCTCCCTCCTCTTCTCCCTTCCACTCCCTCCCCCAAATGGAGTGGTCCATTTCCTCATCTCGAACACCACTGCACGAATCAGCCAAAAAGAGAAAGAGGGAGAGAGAATGAGCGAGAGAAAGAGAGAAGAGAGAGGAGGTGGGACTTAGCCCATAATTGACCAATCAAGGTGAGAGTTTGAGTGCAGTGGGCAGAGTCTCAAGTCTCTGTCGTGCGGGGGAGAGGAGGGGGCAGGGTTATGTCGCAGTCTCCTTCGGGTCGGGTTTGTTGATTGGTTTGCCCCCGTTCATTGGCCATGGTTCGCTGGTTGTGCTTTTGCTGGGCGGGACTCCGGCAACTTTAGGCAACGTCTCCCTGACGTCGTGCAACGACGGCTCCTTGTACATCGCAACTACAGAGAAGAGGAGAGATCAGAGTGTTAGAGCGTGTGAGTGTGTGTGTGTGCGTATCCATGTGTGTGTGCCAACCCCCTTACCTTCTATAGGTTTGGGCAGGAAGTGAGCGGCTGTTGGCTCTTTTTACTCGGTTGCCCTTCATGGGCTGTCCTTCCTTGTATTCAGGCCCAAGACCAGCGCCCCTCCAGACTCATTCTGTCTGTACAGCATCGAGACGAGCTAGATAACATAGTAGTTTCATAAACACTGACTCCTTAAACTTACACTCTGCTGTAAACAGCTCCTACAGAGGACACGTAAACACACACGCACACGCACACACGTACACGCAACGCACACACACACACACACACACACACACACACAACACAACACACACACACACACACACACACACACACACACACACACACACAAGAATCAGTATCAAACATACAACATTGGACAAATTGTAACTCTTAATATTCCATTAGATGCCAGCCAAACGTCCATCCAAGATTTTACATAGTTTAAATCTGTTTTCCATGACATTTATTTAACTTCCATTGGCGACGATTTACCAACATTCAACCTGCTAATGACTTGCCCGACGACTCACCCTGAATTGAATTCCGCTGCTCTATCAATCTCTACATACATTCAGCCTGAATCCTAGAAGTTGTTTGTGCTCACTTCAAAATGAAGGGGCGTTGTACAAACAAATTCATCGGCGATTGGATCGTCTCTAACCAATCAGAGGTACTTAAGAGCCCAATGACGTGATTCAATTGGTTCGTGATGGCTCGCTCTAGTCAACCACATTGGTTCCGCGTGGAACAATCAGAACGTTTGATGGTGTTTGAGCATTCATGCAAAATGTCAGGGAGGAAAGAGCAAATCCAGACTCAATTGTGGAGAAGAAACACCTAGTGGGCGTGGTGTTATGGCGCTGTGGATGGATGGGCAGTCAGTCTCCTAATGAACTGATGTTTACTTATGTATAGTAACCAGCCCTACGCTTCCACGAGCTCAAGAGGACAGAGCAGGCCTGGGAAAAGAACCATTGAAATTCCAATGTGCAGGTGAGCTGCGTTTACGTCGAAGGATCACCACCGACAGAAGATTAGGAAAGGGAGACGACCTCTGTTGGCGACTCAACTGGTGGTGGGGCCTTTGTTCCCAGTTGACCATGGAAACGATTGAATCAGGAGAAGATGGGGGAAGAAGAGCGAGAGGCAGAGAGGGTGGGGCAGTGGGTTATGATGTGAATGGCGTAGGACGTGAGTGATTGATCGTTGTGAGTTTTATGGAACAATATTTTCCATTTTCCTTTGCTCTTTCCTAATGGTTCTCATTATGGTTACTGCACTTTTCCGCCTGTGTCTCGTTACAACTCTGCTCGCAATTAGCACTTCAGAAGCGCTGGTCTCATGAGGTCTAACGGATGTTGCTGGAGGCGACGTGCTAGCAAAAAGATGCTTGTCTTCTCGCGAAGCGCGTGAATTTCAAGATTCCGTAGCTAGTGATGTGGCGAGAAGCGAGGAGAATATAGGACGAAGGTGGTAGCCAAGACCGGACATTGAGATTGCTGTTTTACTTGATGCCTGTGATTGCAGACCTCATTTAGGACTGAAAGGCCCAATTGCAGAACATTTAAAAAAAAAATTCTCAACATCATAATAATCTTTGATGTGTGATACCACCGCTAGGCTGCAGGCCAAAACTCCATCCACAGAAAATATACATGTTTCAGACAGAGCTCTTTCACGTAAAGAGGACATAAACAATTTAACAGTTATATTCCAACCTATAGTGTGGAAAATAATATAAAACACAGGGAAATCATCTATTTTGACTGTACTGGCGCCTTAAGGTGCAGTGACAAGGCGAGGAAGCCATTTATGACTATTGGAGCTGGACCTGCATACTGAACCATGTTAATAGAAACCGGCTGTTAGAGGGAGAACGAGAAGAGGCAGTAGGAGAATTAAGAGGAAGAAAGAAAGAGGGAATGGACGAAAGACAGGAGGACGTAGGAGGAGAGAAGAGAGAGATAAATAGCGTCACCGAAGGGGAGGAGGATGTGTCACTGGGAGGAAAACACAAAACACACATCCAACAGGTCCTTGTAGTACACACGTTTGGTGGGGACAAGCACACACACAGAGTATCAGAGACTCGCCAAGTTGCAAGAGGCTTGAACACAAGTTTTCGTCTAACCCATAAACCTAAGCAAGGAACCCTTACACCCCAAAACCTGGAACTGCCCTAGCTCCTAACCATGCAACGCCTAAAAACGTCAACCAGCTAGGCTCCTAAGCTAAACTAATTCGGAACTCCTAACACTAATTCTATCCATGAAGCGACTAATTCTAACCTAACAGCTAATTCAACGTAGGAACCTAGCTTCTAAAACCCCCAATATACTATGTACGAAAGACACAATAGCGATGTGGACGTGTGGCGACGGTCAGGGGAATGGACAAATTACATTGTCCCTAGTAGTGCTACATCTTTGTTCTATTGTTGAGGCTGATGATTCTTCCATGTTACTCGCAAGTTTATAGCATCCGTCATAGCGTTAACACAATGATTCGAACTACACCACAACAAACACGGACACACAGCACAGCCACACATCACACAACACGACGCACAGCACCTCAACACACAACACACAACACAACACTACCAAACCGAGCGGGCCTACACGCGCAGACAGAGCGAGCCACACACACACAACAACACAGGAACGTCACACATACAACACACACAGCACACTACACACGACCACAAACCACCACACCACACACGACCGTTTTAGAGCTAGCAGGGCAGGAAATAAAAGTCCTGCAGTCACAGGGAAATGCGAATTAAGTTAGGTGGATTATAATAATGGGACATTTTTTTTAGTACGGGGATTTGATACATTTTCACTCGCAAGGAGAGGAAAATCAAGTCTGACATTTATCACAGTGGGAAACTACAAACTTCAGCCAGCCTTTATTCAAACCTGAAGAACTACTAGCCGCGCTTTGTAGCGATAATGGGCAGGGCTCGAGCGACGTCGAAACATTCTACCTCAACAGTGTCGAAGCAACGGAGGCAGATAGAGGTACTACAGGTTCTGGTACACACTACACAGCTGGGAGAGGCTTTTAAATATTTAGCGTATTAATAATTAGAAACAGACCGATAAGGGGGGCAGTTTTTTCATGCCTTGTAGCTCTAACCAGAGGCACTGGAGGTTAAAGACTCCAGGAGGGTTAGAAGGTAGCTGAGGGTTAGAGAAGTGTCCGCCCAGAGGAGAAAGGGTATGCAGGAAGAATACGAACAGGGGTCTACGAAGGGATGCAGAGGTAGACCAGGGGTTAGAAGGGTTGCAAGAAGGTTAGAACTCGAGGGGACTACGAAGGGTACTGAGGTTTAGAACCAGGGGGTATAGAACGGGTGCTGAGGTGAATGACCAAGGGGAGAGCAGTGAGTGGTGAGCCTATGCAGGTATGTATATGTGTGTCTAGAAGGGTCTGAGGTGTATAGACCAGGGGTTAGAAGGGTGCAGAGATTAGAACAGGGGTTAGATAGGGTGCGGAGGTCAAGTAGAAGGGACAGGGGTTAGACCAGGGGTAGAAGGGTCAGTTAGGCTTAGAAGGGCTGAGGCCCGAGCCGGGTTAGAAGGGTGTGAGGTTAGACAGGGGTTAGAAGGGTGCAGAGGGTTTTAGACAGGTAGTTAGAAGGGTGCAGAGGTTAACCAGGGGTTACGAAGGGTAGCTGGTCTGAGGGTTGAGACCAGGGGTTAGAAGGGTGCAGAGTGTAGACCAGGGGTAGAAGGGTACTGAGGTTAGACCAGAGGGGTTAGAAGGGTGCTGAAGGTTAACCCAGGTGGGGGTTGAGGAAGGGTGCTAGAGGTAGACAGCGGGTTAGAAGGGTGCTGAGGTAGACGAGGGGTTAGGGGTGCTGAGGTTAGGACCAGGGGTTAGAAGGGTGCAGAGGTTAGACCAGGGGAGTCGGTAGACAGGGGTGCTGAGTTAAGACCAGGGGTTAGAAGGGTGCTGAGGTTTGACCAGGGGTTAGAAGGGTGCTGAGGTTAGACAGGTAGCAGTTGGGGTTAGAAGGGTGCTAGGTTAGACCAGAGGGTTAGAAAGGTCAGAAGGTTGAGGACCAGGGGTTAGAAGGGGTGCTGGAGGTTAGACCAGGGGTTAGAAGGGTGCGTTGAGCAGTTAGCCCAGGGTTAGAAGGTGTGGTCCGGCAGAGAGTTGTAGACCAGGGTTAGAAGGGTGCAGAGTTAGACACAGGGGTTAGACAGGGTGCTAGGTTTAGACCAGGGGTTAGAAGGGTGCTGAGTTAGAACCAGGGGTTACGGCAAGTGTGGCAGAGTGTAGACAGGGTTAGAAGGGTGCGAGGTAGACAGGGTTAGAAGGTGCATGAGGTTAGACCAGGGTTTAGAAGGGTGCCTGAGGTTAGACAGGGGGGTAGAAAGGTGCGAGTTAGACCAGGGGGTAGAGAGGGTGCTGCAGGGTTAGCCAGGGTAGCGAAGTGGCAGAGTTAGACCAGGGGTTAGAAAGGGTGCAGAGAGTGATCCAGTCATTGATCCCACATCCACCTGGTCCCAGTGGAGACAGCTCTTATTGTTTTCTCTGTCATGCAGGGAGTTTTGTGTCAGTGTGTGTGAGTGGTGTGTGTGGTATTGTGTGTTGTGTGGTGTGGTGTGTGTGTGTGTGGTGTGTGTGTGTGTGTGGTGTGTGTGGTGTGCTGTGTGGTGTGTGTGTGTGTGTGTGTGTGTGTGTGTGTGTGTGTGTGTGTGTGTGTGTTGGTGTGTGTGTGATGTATGTTGGTGTAGTGGTATGTGTGGTAAGGTGTGGTGTATGTGTGTGCGGTTAGTATATCTGTGGTCGTGTGTAAGTGTGTAGTGTGGGTTGTGTGTGTGTTTGTGCTCCAACACTGTCATTATCACACTAGCTAATGACCCAGGGAGAATTGTGGGTAAACAGTAAGTTAAGAAAGGAAAGAGGGCGAGAGGAGGAGGACTGGAGAATGGCAGAATACAGGACAGAATCAACACGTGGTGAAGGACTAGTGACACTAGAGACCTCTTTAGATGGAATGTTTAAGTCTTAAAAGGGCAATCTTCATTTGGCAAAATAATTTTTGTATAAGTTAGTCTTTTGAAAATATTTGGCCGTTGTGGTTTAAATCAAAAAAGCAATTACGGTACTCTGAGAAAAATGGCGTAAACATGGTGTTCAGTTCTACAGTTGGCTTGATCTCTTCAGCTGCCATATACTGTTAACGGTGGAGAGGTATAGAGTAGCATCCCTTGCTGTTGTGTGTCCTGTCTGGTTGTCCATTAGTGAGGATGAACACAATCCTCTTCCTTTCAACTCCACAAAACCCTTTCATCTAGTCATCCTGTCCTGTCTCTGCTCTGGATCCAACACGCACGTGCACACACACACGCCACAAGGTCTTATGTCAGAAAACAGATGCCTCTGGTATAGGAGAGGAAAAGTGAGAGAGAGAGAGAGGGAGAGAGAGGAAAGAGAGAGAGAGAAAGAGGAAAGGAGGAGAGAGAGAGAGTGAGAGAAGAGGAAGAGAGAGAGAGAGAGAAGAGAGGGAGAGAAGAGGAAGAGAAGAGAAAGAGAGCGAGAGAAGAGGAGAAGAGAGAGAGAGAGGAGAGGGAGAGAAGAGAGAGAGCGGGAAAGAGGAAGAGAGAGAGAGAGAGAGAGAAGAGGAGAGGAGAAGAGATTAGAAGAGGGAGCGAGAAAGAGGGAGCAGAGCCGAGAGAGAGAACAAAGAGGGCAGCGGAGAAACC
>NW_019943937.1:27580-32764 GCF_002910315.2 Salvelinus sp. IW2-2015
GATGGCCGCACGGCAGGCACAGTCAGTCACTCACAGTGGTCTGTACTCACTGATGAGTAGAGGTGTCCCTCGTCCCGTTCATGGCGTATGTACAGACCCATCTTGACTGACTTGGATGGCCACCACCTCGAAGGCTCCACTGCGGATGAGGTTGAACAAAGCTGAGAGACAAATAGCACAGTAAAGCAGATTCGAAATCTTACTGCATGAATACAATTATTGGTGTGTGTGTGTTGGTGTGGTGTGTGTGTGTGTGTGGTGTGTTGTTGTGTGTGTGTGTGGTGTGTGCTGTGTGTGTGTGTGGTGTGGTGTGCTGGTTGTGTGTGTGTGTGGTGTGTGGTGTGGGTGTTGTGTGTGTGTACGTAGCTACGTATGCCATCTATAATAAATCTAGAACTCAGTCACATGTGACACAGTTACCACCACACACCACACACCACACACACCACACACCACACACACACACACACCACACAACCACACCAACAACACACCCACACACACACACACACACACCACAGACACACACACAAACACATGACTCCACGTACCGAATGGAACGCTACAGTATATACATAAAGCTACCAGAACACTTAATCACATGAATGGAACGAGACGTGTATGAGACTTGACACATGCGTTAGTAGCCGTGTGAGAATGACATTAGTACAGAGCCGTGTTCATCTGGACTTCTGTGTGTCAGTTCTCATTTGTCCATGTCTGACATGTACTGCATGAGATCTGTGATTGGGATGACTTCTGATAAAATGTCTGTCACGCGGGTTGACGGAGGTTGCCACTCAATCTACCCCCCTCTGTGTGCGCATGTGTTTCGTGCGGACTCACAGGAGTTAGTTGCGTCATCTTTGGTCCCGTCCAGACATCCATCTGGGTTCATCTGCAAGTAGTATCCCTGTCTGCAGTAAACCTGTTCACTATTGCCTTAAGCTGTGGATCTAGAGAGAGAGAGAGAGGAGGAGAGAGGAGAGAGAAGAGAGGAGGAGAGAGAGAAAGAGCAGAAGGAGGAAGAGAGAGAAGAGAGAGAGAGATGGAGAGAGAGAGAGAGAGAGAGAGAGAGAGAGAGAGAGAGAGAGAGAGTCTCATTATTAAAAGGTGGGCTGGCTTTCAGGTGTAAAAGTTCAGACTACATTATTCTGAGGTTTCTTTTAATCTCCGTGACAATATCCGTCTGTTTTCACCAAAAAAAGAGCGAGCAGACACGACTGGAGCTCAGGAGAAAAAGCTCTTAATCTCAGATGTCTGAGAATGTCAGCATGTGTGTTGCAACCCCAGTCCACACCCACACCAGGCTGCAGACTTCATTACGTACTCCCAAACTCCCTGTCACAAAACAGACGGAGGGAGAAACATGTCAAACAGAGAAACAGAGAGAGAAAGGTAAGAGAGGATTTTGAACAGTGTTCTAGGGCTGAGGAGAAAGAGAAAAAGAATAAAGGAACAGAAAGAGAAGCCATGGATAAACAGTGGTGAAATAGCTGGACCCAACACACACATACAGAGCATTCGGAAAGTATTAGACCCGTTGACTCTTCCAACGTTTTGTTACGTTACAGCCTTATTCTAAATGGATTAAATTAGTTTTTTACCGCCTCATCAATCTACCAAAATCCCCATCACATGAAGAAGCAAAAAGAGGTTTCTAGACATTTTTGCGCAAATGTATAAATAAAAAATAAAAAACGGAAATATCACATTTACATAACTATTCAGATCCTTTACTCAGTACTTTGTTGAAGCACCTTTGGCAGTGATTACAGACCAGAATCTTATTGGTTATGATGCTACAAGCTTGACACACCTGTATTTGTGGAGTTTCTACCATTCTTCTATGCAGATCCTCTCAAGCTCTKTCAGGTTKGATGTGGAGCGTTGCTGCACAGCTATTTTCAAGTCTCTCCAGAGATGTTCGATCTGGTTCAAGTCCGGGCTTTTGCTGGGCCACTCAAGGACATTCACAGACTTGTTCTGAAGCCACTCTTGCGTTGTCTTGGCTGTGTGCTTAGGGTCGTTGTCATACTGGAAGGTGAACCTTGCTCCGTTCATCTTTCCCTCAATCCTGGCTAGTCTCTCAGTCCCTGCCGCTGAAAAACATCCCCCCAGCCTTATGCTGCCACCACCATGCTTCACCGTATGGAGGGTGCCAGGTTTCCTCCAAACGTGAMGCTTGGCATTCAGGCCAAAGAGTTCAATCTTGGTTTCAATCAGACCATGAGAAACAAGATTCTCTGGTCTGATTGAAACCAAGAGTCTTTAGGTGCCTTTTGGCAAACTCCAAGAGGAATGTCATGTGCCTTTTATTGAGGAGTGGCATCCGTCTGCCCACTCTACTATAAAGACCTGATTGGTGGAGTGCTGCAGAGATGGTTGTCCTTCTGGAAGGTTCTACCATCTCCACAGAGGAAATCTGGAGCTTTGTCAGAGTGACCATCGGGTTCTTGGTCACCTCCCAGGCCAAGGCTCTTCTCCCCCGATTGCTCAATTTGGCCGGGTGGCCAGCTCTAGGAAGAGTCTTGGTGGTTCCAAACTTCTTCCATTTAATAATGATGGAGGCCATTGTGTTCTTGGGGACCTTCAATGCTGTAGACCTTTTTTGGTACCCTTCCCCAGATCTGTGCCTTGTCACAAACCTGTCTCGAAGCTCTACGGACAATTCCTTTGACCTCATGGCTTGGTTTTTGCTCTGACATGCACTGTCAACTGTGGGACCTTATATAGACAKGTGTGTGCCTTTCCAAATCATGTTCTATCAATTGAATTTACCACAGGTGGACTCCAATCAAGTTGTAGAAACATCTCAAGGATGATCAATGGAAACAGGATGCACCTGAGCTTAGAGTCTCATAGCAAAGGGTCTGAATACTTATGTAAATAAGGTATTTCTGTTCTTTATTTTTAATGCATTTGCAAACATTTCTAAAAACCAGTTTTCACTTTGTCATTATGGGGTAATTGAGTGTAGATTGATGAGGAAACACATGTTTTTAATCAATTTTAGAATAAGGCTGTAACAATAACAAAATGTGGAAAATGTCAAGGGGCCTGAATACATTCTGAATGCCCGTACACCGACCGCACAATCTGCCTCACACACACACACACACCACACACACACACACACACACACACACACACACACACACACACACACACACACACACACACACACACACACACACACACACACACACACACACAACACACCCTCCTGTGTCTCTGTAGTAATGAAGGATTCCCTTCTGTTGACATTAATATTAATCTGATGCCTGCACATGTAGACACACCCAATGCACTCTCTCTCTCTCTCGTTCTCCTTTACACACACTCCACTCACACTCGACACCACTTTCTTTCACACAAACATACCACACCCTCTTCTGAGTCTCTACAGCAATGTGGAGATCCCCTCTGAAGTTGTTGTTGGTTGTGGTGATGTGTGTGTGCCAGAGAAAAAAAGGTATGCTCCAATGTACATGATAGATTAGAACTGCAGACGAGACTGACCCAGTTTAGAAGAGCGAGGGAGGGAAATAGAGGAAGAGAGAGCGAGAGAAGGGATTTTCCAGTTTTCACACCAGGGACAGGGGTGTGATGGAGGAATGGTTACCAACCCTCTACACTAGTAGTCTGTCTGTTCAGCTCACTTCCAACCACCTGAGAATACATTTTAGAAGATCTTAGACAACGTCTGGTCATTTATTTTGGGGGTAAAAAACCACTTTAACCGTCTATTACTATTCAGTCTTTACTAATGACCAGAACAGAGTAGAGATGAGGAGATAGAGGTGGAGTCACTGAGATGAGACCAGAGTAGAGATGAGGAGATAGAGGTGGAGTCACTGAGATGAGACCAGAGTAGAGATGAGGAGATAGAGGTGGAGTCACTGAGATGAGACCAGAGTAGAGATGAGGAAGATAGAGGTGGAGTCACTGAGATGAGCCAGAGTAGAGATGAGGAGATAAGAGGTGGAGTCACTGAGATGAGACCAGAGTAGAGATGAGAGATAGAGGTGGAGTCACTGAGATGAGACCAGAGTAGAGCATAGAGGCCGATAGAGGTGGAGTCAACCTCCACCTCCAGTAGTGTCCACCTCCAGTAGTGTGGATTATGCTCTAGAAGGACTTCAACGGTACAGATTCACTTAGAGAGACCCATTTAACACTGTTTTAATCAAGTGTGTCAGGGCTTCTCCTAATACTTAATGAGTCTCTCGCTCTCTCTGTGTGTGTGTGTGTGTGTGTGTGTGGTCCTTATGGAAACCCTGTTCCGTATGAGTGTTAAATTAAGGAGTGTTACCAGACCATTGACTTCCACTCAGAGACAGAGAGGGTATCAGGAAGACACATCTGTACCATAACTAGCCTCTCCTAAAGAGCCTCCTTTATGGATGGTTCATCCTGGTCTGGTTTCCCTGAGCCTCTGTAGCGTTACATAGTTCAAAATCTGCACAGTCAAACATGACATGGAATGTGGGAAAAACAAAGCCCTTTTCCTAAAGTGTATCTCTTTTTCAATGGAAACACTTGGTCAAGACGACCCAAAACAGATACAAAATTCCCAAGCTTCCATAAATCTGACTAACGGAATTGTATTTCTTAACTCTTTCCTTCCTCACTGACCTGCTGTGTGTTTACTGGGGAGAAATTCCCATTTTCCAGATTCCCATATCCTGTCTGTTATAGGGAAACTTGGTCCAGGATTCCCTCTTTGTATGGGTTGCCATGGATACAGTCTCGTGATTCCAATGTCCCTGTCTGCTTATCCAGGAAGGTATTCCCCGTCTTTGTCTGCGTTGTTCCAACACCGCTAATCTCTGGTTATCCTCCCAATGATGATCCATATCATTTTAATCAAAATGATATGATCTATTGAATCGAATGTATTGAATAATGCCTGTCGCCATAAATAAAAAGTCAATATAATAGATTCTGTATTGCACGAGAGCAATATCATTACGTAGTTGTCATCATGAGTGGCTACTCTAAATGAGGAATATCTGGACTCTACATGGGCTCTCAGGTCAACTACAGATGGTGGACGTTCCTGTAACAACATGACTGGGAATTCTATGACCATGTTGATTTCTGCTATTTGTGACGACTTGAAGGAAGGTGTAAGAAGGAAGAACACATTTTCCACTACTTCAAGAAGCAGAAGAGGAGAGG